>NC_136952.1:14782320-14912320 GCF_949987615.1 Pollachius pollachius | reverse complement strand
GGAGAGAGGAAAATAAATGAAGAGGAAATTGAAGGGAAGAAGGGCGCCGAAACCAAACAGCACCGCCAGGGTTTATATAGCGGGGGGATTGAGAGACTGAGAGGACCGTACCCGGAGACCCATGTTCTCCTACGTCTCCTGGGCCCGTGCTGCTGCTGCCGATCTCCTCCCTGTCCACTTAATTGGAATACAAAGCAGAGAATGGTCGATGGCAGAGAGTGGCGCAGGAGGAGGAGGAGGAGGAGGAGGAGAGGGGTGCGGACGCTGTCTGTCTCAGGCGACTCCCAGCCTTCGCTGCTCGCTGGGAATCGACTGGGAAGCCGGCAAGCGAGACCGACACACTGTCACTGGTAAAATGAACTGTCACCTTGCATTTCTCAACCTCCTGGCACCATCGAATGGGCTGCTTTGAACCATGTGACGTGACACTGATTGAGTTCTGGATTTCTCCTCCCTTCTCCCTCCTCCCTCCTGGCTGCTAGAGACGTTGGTTTGATCCCCAGTGTACGGTCCCTTTATGCAAAATACCAAGACACACAGGCATCCAGGTAAATGGGATCGCTGCCAACATTTTCACTAAAGACCCAATCCTTGGTTCGATAGACCAAATCTGTACTTCTATTCACCAAATGCATAGTTACCGTTATATCCACCAAACTGTTATGCTCTATAGACCAAATCCTTACTCATTTTGTTCATCATATTTTCTGGAAACTGAATCTGAATCACTTACGGGCTATACAATACATCTTTACTTATCTTAAGGACACCAAATTTTTATACATGTTCTATACACCAAATCTTAACACATGTTCTATACACCAAATATTTAAACATGTTCTCCTCACCAAATCTTTAAACATGTTCTGAACACAAAATCTTTACATATATCCTATACACCAAATCTTTACACATGTTTTATACACTAAGTCTTTACACATATCCTATACACCAGATCTTTACACATGTTTTATACACTAAATCTTTACACATATCCTATACACCAGATCTTTACACATGTTTTATACAACAAATCTTTACACATGTTTTATACAACAAATCTTTACACATGTCTATACACCTTACATATGTCCTATACACCAAATCTTTACACATGTCCTATACACCTTACATATGTCCTATACACCAAATCTTTACACATGTCCTATACACCTTACATATGTCCTATACACCAAATCTTTACACATGTCTATACACCTTACATATGTCCTATACACCAAATCTTTACACATGTCCTATGAACCAAATCTCTGCGCTCCTGTCCCCTCTCTCCTCCCCCTCTTCTCCCCTCACAGCTCCATTGTGCTGCTGGGCTCCACCGCCACGACACGGTTTTTCTTGTGCCATGTAGCCCTGGCACGCTGACAGGCACACGGAGCAGGATAACTATTGAGATCCTGGAGGCAATCCCAGGCAGTATTAAGACGTTAACCCTGGCCAAGTCGCTTGTCTCTCTGGGTTAGCGTGCTGATGGGGAGGGGGTGAAAGGGGAGGGTCTGGGGAGCTGGAGAGGCGGGCTGGTGGGACTGAGGCTTCCATGCTCCGCCACAGCCTGACTCAGATGGTGGATGGAGGGAGCAGGTTGGAGGTGGGGGGGAGGGTAGAGGTGGGGGAGGTTGTTGTCTCGAGAATCCCAGTTCAGTCCCGGTCCTGGGTAACAAAGGAATAAGGAGCACGCATGGTGCCATCTATCTGTCTTACCTACCTTTCTGTCTGTCTGTCTGCCTGTTTATCGTACCTTTCTTTTCCTTTCCTTTCTATTTCCCTATCCATCTATCAGTCTAACTATGTCTGTCTGTCTGGCTATCAATCTTTCTATGTGACATCTATCCAGCTATCCATGTATCATGCTAAATCTTTGTCTTTGTCTTTTCTATACGGATATATTCATATTTTCCTATTTCCGTCGATCCCTCGTTCTGACTGCGTGTCGTTCCGTCTATCTATCTATGCGTCTGTCTGTCTTAACTCTTTTGATCAAATGTCCTCTGTGGTGATCCTCACAAACAGTCCCCGCCCCACCCCCTGCAGCCTGTGAATATCGTGGCCGACGTTCCCTTTGAAGCCCGGGCCCCCCGCGGAGCGACATGCGACAGAAGACCTGGTGTAGAGGCGAGGAAGTGAGCCTCGCAATAGACTTTAAAAGGGGAGCAAGCAGCATGGGGCGCAAACAGCACTGTTATGACCTCAAACTCAGTGTTACAGCTGAGCTTCAGGGAGGGGTTGGGGGGGGGGGTGAAGATGTGGTAGATATCCAAGGAGGAGGAAATAGCAGCATGCTGTATCTATCCTTGTATAACAACCACACTTGTGCAATCAGGCGTGTGTATGTGTGTGTGTAGACAAAATGCGTGTGTGTGTGTGTGTGTGTATGTGTATGTGTACGTGTGTGTGTGTGGCTGGGTGTGAGCATGCTACGGCGCAGCAGTTGATCATTTCCGCGCCTGTACTCTCCGACTTCGCTTGTTTGTCACCTAGCTCACGGCTCCAAGTCCATTCACTTTTTTTCTACCCCCCCCCAAAAGAAAAAACACCCCTCTCCTCTCCTTGCCCTACATTCTCCAGAAGGGGAAACAGGGGGAATAGAGAGGGGGGGATGATGCGTCCTCATGCTGCCCCCCCCTGGCAGAACATCTGTCTCGGTGGGGTTGTCTTCAGCAGCGACTCCTGACACCACCAGATGGAGGGCCTGCTGGGAGCACTGAGCTATCACCCACCAGACGACGGCAGGGATCACACTTCTGGAACCCGCTCCCACACTCCTGGCCCGCGTCATCTGTCTTTATGTTGTTGTTGGGCCCGTTGTTGTTGTTATCGTGCGGGTTGTCAATTCCGTCGCCTCTTTAAGTGTTAACCTTTCAGCGGCTTTGGCCTTGTGACATGGGCGATCTGAAAGCTGATCGAAGGCACAAGCTTTTGACTTGTGTGTGAGAGACACTGTGTGTGTGTGTGTGTGCGAGTGAATGTGTGTGGGTGTGTGTGTGTACAAGTGCATTTCTGTTACTGTGTGTATGATACATGGTAACAAAGCCTCCTCCCCCCTTTCCTACTTTACAGTAATGGGCAGTATGGTGTTTCACTGGCGAGGGCTATTTGTCGGAAATGGATGCATTTTTAATATGGTCATAGTAGAGCTGCAAACTCATGCAGATGTGATTGGAAAGAGTCCACATACTTGCTTCTCACTTGAAAGCATGACACTATTGAAAGCAATATGTCATAGTCCCTCAAATTACCAAACAGGTGTATAATAACATAGAGAGTGTATCAAGGCTATGCGTTTTCTTCTCAAGAGTCTTCCAGCGTTGCTTGACAGAGTCGGGAGTCATTTGGGGCTGAACTCTGGGTGAACCTCAGCCTTAGGGAAAGGTATATAACAACAGGCTAGTGCTGCTTGGGCAGAAACTATGTGTACAAGACCAGCACCCCACAGTGCAAATATTGAGTTTGTTTCCCCTAGTTCACCCACCAGATGAGATCCTTAGTGGTCAACTCATGCTCACGTTTGGTCAGGGCCTTGGAGCAAACACTATGGTGTCAAGTGGCCAGCTTAGTTTACTCTGCATTTAACAAATAATATATACATACATTCTTTACATCGTATCACATCAAAATAAAAGGCAGGTTGAGGAATAAGAATGTGAGGAAAAGGTGAACTGTAAGTTGGTATGAATTGTATCCCAGTGGAGTACGGGGTAACAAATCATGTGTGACAGTGGGTTCCCTGGAGTTGTTGTCCTGTTTGGAGCCCCTGGAGGTGTTCAGGGGTGAGAGGTCATTAGGAGCCCCCCCAGATTCCTCCTGTCAGGTTACGAAAGAGAGGACTGGTGACAGCATTATTACACGCTAATGAAGATTTAAATGTGTGTTTATGCATGTAAATGTCTGTTATATATCATATTGACATTGTTGATACATTTTAATTTTTTTAAAATATTGAAACCATAACCTCAGACCAAATCACCACATTAAAGTCATTTTTATTTGAGAAAAATGACGTCTTACATATTTTCTAACAAACAAAAGGCAATAATTATAGAAATAATTTGAAAAACACATACATTATAATGGTAGAGTCTTTATTAGGCTATGCCTAATCATCACAATTCTTGTAAAATACCCTGTTAATAAATAGTGCAAAGAAATACACTGACAACACGTCAGTGCTACAACATAAAACACAACATGAATGCTACAAATGCATCAAGAACAGGAAGTAAAGTGGCATCCAATTCAGAAAGAAATGCACTCATTAAATCGCACACAAATTACCCTGTATTATCCACAAGTCCACAAGTATTTTTTACACGTATCAGTGATCACCAGTCGGGAGGTATAGCATGAACATGTTACTAATTGAAGAATCGATCCTAAGTTGCCCTCATAGTTCACAGTCTTTCCGTTTGACTCGGGGAGAAGTCTCGAGTTGGGCCGGTGGGGCTTTGGGAGGGGAGCCGCTCTCCGCAGGTGCTGTGCTGTGGAGCAGGAGGACATTTCCCGCTTTCTCGCGCTTCTTCTGCTTCATCCTCCGATTCTGGAACCAGATCTTCACCTGAGTCTCGTTGAGCTCCAGGCTGGCGGCGACCTCCACGCGCCGTGCCCGGGTCAGGTACTTGTTGAAGTGGAACTCCTTCTCCAGCTCCGTGAGCTGCTTGGTGGAGAAGTTTGTGCGGATGACGTTCTGCATCTGGCCGGGGACCCCGTAGTCACTCAGGATAGCTGCGGACGAATGGATGCATAAATGAATGGATGACGGGAGAAACTTTTGGGGAGAGGGGGGTATGTTGACGATGGGACATGAGAGGATGGTGAAATAAAGTACATTTTGATTAGTTGATTAGGTGCTTTGACCGCTGGAAACTTTGGCTCAAACATCACGTAGGCCATTGACTATTTATATTGAGACATCTTCGTTTAAACCCATGTGTTGGTTCACATCTGAATAATTGGACCAACCTGTTTTAGGGGGATTCCGCTTCACCTTCATCCAGTCGAAGGTTTTAGACGTTTGCTCGCCGTGGTCGGGGTCTCTCTCCTTGGTTTGGGACGGTAGTATCGAGTAAACACTCTCAATAGGTTCGTGAGGCCTCTGTTCCCCGCTGCTGAAGTGCAGATACGGGCCAGCCGGCCCGCAGCCGTCCCCGTAGGGCGCCATGTTAGATCCGGGGGATGCAGTCAGAAACATTCGCTCCTGCTCGTGGCCGAGGCCATACTGGTGGTGCCCGTAGTCCATGGGCGGCCCGACCTGCGCCCCGTACACCGTGGCGGTCCCTGGGGACGGAAACTGGAGGTCCAAGTTGACATGGTGGTGGTGGAGAGGGTGGCCGGGGTTCTGGTGGGGTGGACAAGCTGCGGTGCTGGCACCCACCAGCCGGCCTTCGCCTCCGTAGCCATCACTTGTTGCGCATTGACCCGGGGACAGCGACGACATATATCCATGGTTCAGGTTGTGGTATCCGGCCTTGGTGTTGAAAATGTTGGTTCCTCGGTTGCAGACGGGGTATTCTAAGTACGAGTTCATTGTAGGGCCCTGTTGTTATCAGCGGCGAGAGTTTATGGGGGACCAGGCCGTCATTAATTGTCGCTGCCCGGCGCTAACCTCTAGGTAGTATGTCAAAGCTGTAAAACGGCCTTCCACCCTCATATCACCTTCTTGACAGACCACGTGACCGGCTGACCGCCAATGGCAGAGGAGCTACGACGCTCTGTCAGGTCTACAGGGTCGTCCATCACGCGCCCTAGCATTTACATGACAAACGCTTCAATCAGAGGCCGCCCTCCATCTGATAAGAATATAAACATCAAACACATTTTTCAGGCTACAGGGTTTCATTTGTTGCCTAGATGGAAACAAAACTAATATAAATATCAGCAAGGAGGTGAATAAAGTCTAATGTGGGGTAGGCATAGGCCTAAGTAATTTACTAAAAGTTTCCAGTTATACAGTAGGCCTACAAATAGATGGGTAAAGGCTATGGCCTATTGAAGACATTTAAGATCGACAATCTACTTTTTCTTAAAGGCTATAATTATTATTTGAACCAAAATTTGAAGCCTATTTTTTTATACCGACAGTGTGTTTCCTGCGGCTTAGACCTCTTAGAAAAACAAACCCGTAGCCTACAGGCAATTGTTTCTATCTAAAGATGTATCGAAAATACGGAAGCCCTACTAGGTGGTAACTATTTTCTGCAGTCTGATTCTGAAGCCTTTTCAACACATTGGCCAACACTGAGGCCTAATTGAAATAGTCTTCTCGCTGCTCAATTAATTCAGTGATCCATCATTTGCTGTTGTGTGAGATTGACATGCCCTGCTACCCAATATGCCCATACAAGAACAAAGAAACATTCAAGAGCATGGCGTGTTGGGGTCCAGGAGAGAAGTCTAAATTACGTTTATATGACCTAGTAAACATCGACGGACAGCATTAACGAGCTACACTATAGGCCTATATGCCAAATAATATATAGCGTTTCGATCTCAGTATGCCCGGACTGCTGCTCATCCGCACGCGTTATTGGAGCTATAATTGAATAGGTATAGCCTATAAAGTAGGCCTACTGTGAAATCCCTGGTTAAACACATTATTTAAAGCGTGCACGTTAATTACGTGCACATTTTAGCAAATTCCCTATAAACGAGCGATTGTTTTAAATAGGCCTAGTTCTAATAAAAACAATAATGACACCAAATTAGAGGCATTGAACAATAAAATCCATAAGTACATATGGAAATAAATCATATTAAATTGCTTGCTATAGCTGCACATGGGCAAATAAAAACTCGACCTCTGGAAATGTTTGCCACCAGGTCCCTCCAACTCGTTACACTTGAGCAGGACAATTCCCTGAATTAGGCCAACGGCTACCCATTCAACATTAGCCTATCAATGTTGTCCCCTTTTTTAAGACGTTGAATGAGGATTTTATCACAATTAATTAGCCTCGTGGAATGATTTAAAAAGCAAAGCTGGGTCAAGGTAACGACTAGGCCTAATTATTCCACATCTATCCCGCTACAGATGGGACAGTTTGGGAGCCTGCAAGATTCTCTGCTGCGAATTGTGACTCTCTGAGAAAAACGACGCGTTCGGGTCATTTACTCCTTGATCTGGGATTAATGTTTTTGGCGTGTTGCACATTGCACCATAGTGTAAATCAAACTTGGAATCGTTAGTGAAATTATTCTGCAGACCTAGAGAATTACAGTCCGGAATCGAATATCCATGCTGCACTAATAACTGTGTTTTGGACAAGTTTGGGATCTCGGTGGACACAGTGTACGCTTGGTTTCGCTGCTGTTGCTGTTGTGTCTTCAGGGGGGGGGATGCGGTCTCGTATTCACTGCCCAGATGGACATAGCCTAAAGTGGACAGAGTGGTAGGGCTGCCCGGGGACGGAGGGCCTTCCATGCCTCGGAATTTGTCATCCCTTTTCTGCTTCATCCTCCTGTTTTGAAACCATATCTTGATTTGTCTCTCTTGGAGATGCAGCAAACCGGCCATCTCCAGGCGCCGCGCGCGGCACAGGTAACGGCTGAAGTGGAACTCCTTCTCCAGCTCCACTAGCTGCGCGCTCGTGTACGCGGTGCGCGCCCGCTTGGAAGCAGCGGTCGAGTTTGGACGTTTGTCGTCCTCAGAGTTGTCTGTGAGGGTAAATACATACAGACAGGAGCATGATTTAAGGTTATTAATGGGAAGGCCTGATTAATACCAGACCGTTTGAACATGCGGGGAATAAAATACAGTGCATTTTCTTTAGAATAGAATACTATTAAATGCTATTAATAACGAATAATACTGCTTGTAATAAATGCTGAGTTTCATTTGACCACAATTTCTATATCCAAATACCTGCGTTTATTTTATTGAGGTTCTGGGCTGAAGGCCTGGACTCTTTCATCCAGGGGAAGATCTTTTTGGAGATAGTGTTCTGCTGATTTGCTCTTCGATGAAGCAGATGTGATTTGTTGCCACATGATCTCAGTGTGCTTTGACTGTTGGCCCGAGCGTGCACCAGCGGGTGGTACCTGGCTCCCGGTGGAGGCTGTGGACCTCCACGGACACGATCCCCAGCCTCCTCGAACCGGCACAGGTTGAGCTGGACGCTGTTGTTGTAGGCAGCGTTCTGCATTTCCATGAGACGTGTACCAGGGCCCCAGTGACCCCTCGCCTGAACATGAGTTTCCAAAGACCGCTTCGCCGCTGGCCTGGGAGAATATATAGAAAAAAAGACCAAATCAGGGAGGAGACCCCATGATCCATCTTATCAACTCAATAGTATGTTGACATGAATAGCAAGCATCTCCTTTAGTCACATGAGCTCAGTGAGTTTGGTGTTAAAGCCCTCAGATTCCACGCCTTCTCAATACATTCTGTTCAAGGGGGATCTTTTTTTGGGGGGGCTAAATGTACAAAAATATTTGATTAAATCAGACACTTTTTCCTGATACCCATCCGTAAACGAGTGAATATTGTAGGCTCTATTAAACATATATTATGCGTACAATACAATAACATGAAACTAAAGACCTATTAACATCTACGAACACCCAACAAATGATTGATATTTGCGGCAGAAAAACATATATTAAATATAGCACCATAAATATTGAAATGTACACATAAGCTATAGCCCACCAGTGCGATACCAATGCACTGGTAGGGAATATTCATTTCCATCTTTTATTCCAGAATGATACGAAATTCAAATGAGCAATATTCGATTAATTTCCATTCCGGTTTCCAAAGTACACGAGACAGATAGAGAGGGAGAGAAAGCGAGATAGAGGGAGAGAGTGAGAGAGAGAGAGTAAGAGAGAGGGAAAAACGAATGCAAAATGAATACGGAGGCATGCAGCTTTATGAACTCTGGGTGAACCGCGCGCCGGAGTCAGGCTCGTAAATCATAAAGACACATAGCCCGTTCCCCAGCACAATACCACGCATTTCCAATCGAGCCATACTTACCTTGGAAGAGTGTAGGCCCGCTGCAGCGCGTGACATTAATTTTGCACAAAAAAAAATCACATCTGAAACAATCGCCTATGACTCCTTGCACGAGAAAACGGACCAGATAATAGTAATAGTAATTCCGGTCCCTTTTTGCATCGGCTCTTCGGATGTGTCTCTGCAGCTCCAACATGCAGTGGTCGGAGCACAGAATGGACCCCTCTATCCGCCGTGCAGCCGCCAGCCCAGACACCCCTCACACAGTTGTATCTGTGTGGGGGAAAACGTTTCTGCTGATTATGCACACTTACTCTCATTGCACTTTTGATGTGAGGGAGCTATTGTTTTAAATGAACGTTTTCATGTTCTTTGATATGGATTAAACCGGAATTAGGGAGTTATACTAGAAATAGGCCCTAATCGAGACAGAAATGCGTTCATCTGACGTTGGTGACAAGCGCTGTCATGTTTTGTTATGAGATTTTATAACAACAGAAGTATAAATATATATGTGACGTTTTTCTTGCATAAATTGTGAATTTTTGTCCTATGTATATTGCTCGGGGCTAAAGACTTTTAGATTTAGCCTACTTGAAGTAAAAAATAACCCTTCCTGAATGTTGGTCTGTTTTGAGCAACATCAATAGCCTGAAATAGCTTGCCTGAACGTATATTTCTCGATCCCTGATAGTCCTATGATGAATTGATATGAAGCATCCAATATTCAATATCACAGTGAATTCCAACATGGCCGCAGTCTTGATTTGGACAAATACAGAGCTTACCATTATATTACATCAGGCTACCAGGTTCACACCACCTCAATCGGGGGCTATTCTTTCTATGTAGGCCTGTGTTAAATCAAATGGGACTTTGGATTGTGTGGAATATAAACTAACTGGTTTGTTTTTCGTTGCAGCACTTTTAAAATCGGTTGGCCTAATCCATATTAGCCCTACTTTGAATCAGCAATCGAGGCAAATTGAGATTTGGGTCCATTGTGGTGGTTATAATTAGGCTTGTAGCTTTATGTGATCAGAATGTCGCCTGATTGCTGCAGTGGATCGATACGGGCCTTTGATCGCTCATGTTCATCTTTCAATTGGGGCTACTCAATTCCATTGATTAGTTGGTATAAGTAATATTTAACTAAATTGACACGAGGTGACCCAAAGACAAGTAGCTTTGATCATTGAGCCTTGCAAAAGAAATTTAGATTTGCTGATCGATCTGTCTTGCAAAGGACAAATAACTATGCTACCCATATATTGTAGAGTAGAAACTGATATGCATTGTGGTGACCGGTGAGAGGCCCATAGCCCTCTCACTTTTTTTAAACTCTTTAAAAAAATAAAAAACGACATTGTTTTGAAATAGACAGAATAGGCCTGGCATGGTTGGGTTTATATAAATAGAAAGCCAACAACAAAATTACGTTTTCGTGGCAAAGTGGTGTCTTGCTTTCCTGGAAGATTGAGAGATGCACTGCATCCACCTGATCAATAGCAGGGCTGCTCTCCAGTTGCCATGCGCAGCCAGCAGTCCTCTGTGGTCGTCACCGTAGCGTCACTCCGTCCAGCCCGGGCAGACGCAGTCTGGGGAATGGGGCTGTGGAGGAGGCCCACTGTGGACAATTGAATTAATTAATTGGAGCCCCTTGTTACTATGGACGACAGGACAAATCGCGTCGTCCATATATATGTGCAAAGTCTGTTGGCTCATACATATTATTGAAAAGCAAACAAAAGGAAAAAACGATGTTAGGCCAAGATGTGTATTGAAAGAAGAAACAACAGACATTCGTCGGATCATATATAGTATATATATACTTATTTCCAATTACACTACTATAGCTAACCGTATCCTATGTTTTAAAGTAGTATGGCATCAGACCAAGATAGACAAATATTTTGTTCAAATTTGTGATAAAGCCTACATAATACATATGGTTTTACATATTATTTACATATGTATCCACACGTAGACCACACTGAAAAAATAAGCTTCTTCAATCAAAGTCCTCGCAGTCGACCATAAAGCCATAAGGCTGATCAACAAAAGGTTACGAAGGGCGCGACAACTGACACCATGAACAATGCATAGTTGGCCATTACCGAAACTTATCCTGCTCAGGGCACTGTCACAGCACGTCGTGTGAACTCGCCCCTCCACAAATTGTACACAATGTAGACCTATTTTGAATGCATATTCTCTTCTGCAGCAGTTATCGTAAAAGAGTAGGGTATGATTTTAATTTAAAAACAGACAACAATAAAGGTATAGTATGTTTTGGTTATTGTCTGCTGATACAGGCCTATATGCCGTTTTTATTCACCCGCTCGGTCAATTCTCCACGACACAAAGCCTTCTCTGCAGTCCTCAATTGGGTTTTCGTGGCGAAGTGTTATCAACTACATAGTCCCCAAGAAGCGAATTTGTGACTGCGTTTATAACACAAATTCGGATCTACAGGGTATATATAGATGACAGATGATTCGTATAGTACAGCAATTCTGTGTATTCCCTAACACAAAAAAAATAAATAAGAAATAACATTTGGGTGTATCATCATGCCACTCATGTTAAAGGCCTCCACCGGAATCCCACACTTTCTATGGGGGCAATTTCTTGTTTGTAATATTATGGGTTCTGACTGAGTGGGACTGCCAATAGTTAACGTCGACAAAGGTATAAATGCCACTACACAACACTAATAGTGTTTGCATGTTTTGGTACGGGTTTATTACACAGCTGTATTGGATTTTTACCTTTTTCAGTATAGATGTAAATGAAATACATAGGCGTATAGGCCTTACCGAAAGAGCATCCTGAGGATTTAATTGAGGGGGAAGTCGTTGGTAGGATTATATTACGCCCACTTCTTTGAGTAAATATATTTACAGTCCTCGAACAGGCACGATTCCTCTATGTTCTGCAATAACCTACGAGCCCCAAGTGAGCCCAGACGTGGAGAAAACCATCCATCAAACTCAGGCTCGGTCTGAGGCGCGCTCTGGTGGCGTCGAGGCGCGTTACAGCGGTCAGTGTGTGTCAGGTCCTCGCGCCTGGCTGCGGTGGGCTGCGGGTTTCTTCTTAAAGTACATATTGATGTAACACGCGACGGTGGAGCATCAATTGTTTATAATTTTAATATTTTAAATTAAAAGAATTGGGGGAAAACTGGGCAAACAAGCGTGTGTCTTTGAGCAAACTAGTACAACATGAGGCCTTTCATTTATTTAAACTAACAGGAAATATTTACATGATAAATCCAAATTTACATTCCGGATAACCCTAACCCTTGAATATATTAAATGCGTTGCATACGTTTTTTTATTTTCTTTCATTGGCACCCGCTTCCCTTGGACTTCAACAAATCGTAAATGATCCCTGTATGTTTTCACATCATGTTCTTGGAGATGACAGTGCAGTGTCTGACATTAGAGAGGAGGGAGAGAGAGATGGAGAGAGAGAGAGAGAGAGAGAGAGAGAGAGAGAGAGCGAGAGAGAGAGAGAGAGAGAGAGAGAGAGCGGGCATTGGAGCGCGGCCTGCTTGGTGACGCACCAGCAGTGGTAGTCTATCGTCTCCTGACCTCGCGATGATCCCTTCCCTATGAATAATTCATGAGATCCGGGTACTGATTACCCCTATCAATATGCAATACTCATTACGCTGGTTAAATTGCCACTTAATAGTTATGAACATGTGAAATATTTGGACCCCATACCACACTACTAGATTTACTTTCAGGGGCAACTATTTTGTAAATAACAGCAAAGGCATGAAGGGGAGGCTGCTATTTGGTTGTTGTTGTTGTTGTTGTTGTTTTTGTTTTGCATTTTAAAATTCAGAAATGGTATCAAATAGGCCTATATAAATGGGCTCCATATTGTTGCTATTGTTCATATAGAATTTAGCCAATAGCCCATAGGCCTAGGCCCTATTTTAATTAACTTAAGCCTGAGTTCAACCCGAAAGTGTCCCAGAGTTCACCTTTGTCCCCTCACTGACACCTCAGATCGGTGGATATCCCAATGGAGCCGATAGAGTTTGTTCTAGTGAAGGAAGACGAAGAAACGGGTTTACTTTTTAAAAGCCAACGTTGGCCGTCTTCACGTCTCCTTGTGGTTGTAGAGTATTTTATTTATAACAATTATAGCACGAAATAGACACGAGCGATTAACAGCACAGCCATGATGTCCCCCAACACAACAACAACTTTTAAACAAAAAAAATATTTCAAGGCCTATTATAGCCTATTCAACTTTATTACATTTAGTGAAAGCATTATTTACCCAAACATATATAGAGCTATAAAAAGAGATCAGGCCAACAGGCATCTAATATAATAACGACATTGCTAAATATTATTTTCTTTATGGAAATATTGCGCAGTCAAATCAAAGTGAGCCGTGCTTTTTTTAGTTGAAGTTACTCATAGTTGTCCTGAGTGGACACCACTTTCCCAGTCCAGCCTTTCGAAGCCCATCGATGCAGTTAAACCGTCACTTTCATTCAAGGTTGTGAATTATATTGTCTACTCCCCAAAACCATAAAACCAACTTTATGGACCTCACGTGACTTTTCCGAGTCTGTAAGTAATATAGGCCTTTACAATGTTTGGTAACGAGTATTTTTTTACCAAGTTCATGTGTTCCTCTGCAGGCCCCGGCCCACCAGTAAAGCCAGCAACTGTTGGATTTTACCAGCAGAGTAAAGACGCGTTGCGCGCAAATTAGAGGAGGTAAGTTAAAATGTAAAATATTTTCCTTGTGTATTCTCTTTGACGCTCACAATCCGTTTGTCTTTTATGTTGTGGCCTGACAGTGGCTTAGAAGTATACCTTGATATTGAATTCTGCATATTTTGTCTGACGGCTTAACAATTCTTAGGTCGGTTGTAATTGAAAATGAAAAAAAAGAATAGCGATGCGGGCCTGCAAGCCTGAGTGAAATTACTAAAATGATTCCTGTTGGTCATATGAAAGCGGAAATAATGTGGGTCTATTTATGTTAGTCTACTGAATAATGGAGTATTCCAACACATAAACAGCATTTAAGAGAAACTTTATTTCAAGCGCTATGAGTTCACTTAAATATACGAAATTGGCAAAGAAAAAAAATGTCACATCACCGCCTATCCACAGAATAACCCTTTGCACAAATACAATGCATCACATTGACAGGTTGAACGTTTACATTTCTCATAATTAGTCCTAAAACAACAGATGCACAAATGATCCTACAGCTACACATTGGCTTATTTATGAAAGGTATTGACTGGCCACAAGATAATCATCGATATTGCAATAAAACTTAGACTAAAGCGCTTTGAATGGCCCCATTATACACCAGGGTTAGAAACGAAGAGCAGCATTTGAAATGTTTCAACTGTACACTGAATTCACCCGAGAAGTGACACAACACAGAGACTCAGTCGACATGGCAATCCTCCAGAACGCAAAGAGCATGGACAACAAGACCCCTCGGCAATATTTACATCTCTCAATATATTCAAATAAAGACAACTAGAGCTAGTACAACAACAGTAAACTAAAATGGTATGTCAACACCACGGAATACTTTATGTCAATTACAATTGCATGCTGAAAGGTGCTGCGCTTTTTTTCTTTTTAATAGCTTTTACAGTACTCATGGACATTTTTCCTTTTTTTTCTCTTCTTCCACACTAAACGCCCAAATATTATTCCCGAGTTTATTGTAGGGGGGAAAACTCAGTTGTGGAAAGCGCTCCCTCCCGTCACGAGGCTCATGCTTTTCAGCTTATTGTCCTTCTTCCATTTCATCCTGCGGTTCTGGAACCAGATTTTGATCTGTCGTTCCGAGAGACACAGTGTGTGAGCTATCTCTATCCTCCGCCGCCTGGTCAGGTACCTATTGAAGTGGAACTCTTTCTCCAGCTCCAGCGTCTGGTAGCGGGTGTACGCGGTTCGGGCCCTTTTCCCATCGGGTCCGGTCATATCTACATTTAATAAGAGACGCCACACACAATTAGCAACGACCCAGGCTTCACAACAACACAGCAATGTTATTATTAACGTCACGGCACCGTGGTTCTTCAACAGGATTGAATGTGAGTCCAGGGCGACCTGGAATATGCTTATAAGGCAACAAAGCGTTTTGAGTCTAATTCCTGCAGCCTATTGCCGTGCACCTCCGACCAGAACAACACTGCAAGCGCAAATACTAAATAGGTCTAGAGGGGAAAATTCCCTTAACACATTTTTGCACATATTCACACTTATTTTTACAAAGCAATTATACCCTCTAATATTTTTCGATTTCGATTGACCTCGGACCCACTATTGCACTTCCAGATCACGAATGTTGCCTTTCTTCTGCTCTTTATAGCTTACAGATGTGAAGCGATGCAACACTTGCAAAGATTTACGACATTTAACCCAATTGACTGCGTGACCCCCTTTTTTTCCCAACACAATAGTAAAAGTATATGTACCGTGGCTTATGTGCAGCTTCCTCATCCAGGGGAATATTTGTGGCGTTTGACAATCGTTTGAGGCCGTGTTCGAGGAGGTGGCGCTGGGCTCCTGGTGCTGCTGCTGGGCTCTCGGCGCTGTGCTGCTGGAAGTGCTGGTGTGCGCGCCCTCCTCGCTCTCCGAGGGGACCCCGCTGTCCTCGATCTCTGCGAAATGAGTGTTGATACTGTTGCTTTTGTTGAGGTTGTTGCCCGCCGAGGAGTTGGTCGCGTTCCGGTCAGACGGAGGCGAGGGGCTTTTTAGTTCCAAAGGCTCGCGGTTGGCCGCCGCGCACGCCACCGGTTCTGGGGAGGAAAGGGAGCAGTGGGGCTGTCTGTACCGTGCGTCCTGTCCACCGAATCCGCGGGTATCCTCTCCCACCGCCCCGAAGTGGTTGCTCGTGTTGGTGCGATTGACGGTTAGGTCCATGCCATTGTAGTTGTAGCCGAAAGACCCAGAGTGCATGGTGCCAGGGTCTCTGAACGAACCGTTCACAGCGCCGTTAGTCCCATAATTTAGTAACTGATAGTCGGAGCCATTTGGATAGCGCCCTGAGAACGAGTTTACAAAGTAAGAGCTCATTTGCTTGGTTTTAAAGCCCCGATTTGTAGATCTTTGTCGCTATAATCCTGTGCTTGCACGATTTATGATGCAATCATGAATTATAGCAATGAAGCCCTACTGTACTTTGCCAGGTATGCGGCCAAATATGGGAGAGCGTTCAGGAATCACGTGCCTTTGTTGACCAGTCGTAAATTCTCACTGATGACTTCAAGAGGTAATTCATGCTCTATGGTTACAAATGATGACGAAATGATGGTCGTTAGACTCTAGTCAATGGTGCCTCCCCATCGCGCCCTGAGAGCCTCATAGGTAGAGAGCGCCATCTCCTGGCCGAGCGGGGACGCGTCACGGGAGGACGGCGTCAGGCCCGCGAGGTCGTTTATCATTTATATAACCTACCGAGAGACGCACAGGCACAAAGGGACGACGGGCGTCAATCTGATGTTAAGAAAAAAACAAAAACTCTAAAAACTCTTGGAGATACGACCGTGTCGATATAGGCCAATTGGAATCTGATCGAGGATTATGTTTTGATGTATTTGGATTAAAAAAAAAAAAGATCTTGCTCATTAAGGCCTATAGGCCAAGCTCTATTCCATTTTCTCTTTTTTATTATTTGAAACGTAGGCCTTTAACTTTTTTCGTAGGAGATCTTAGTTTCATATTGTAATAGCTGGTCTTAGTATGAACCGTGAGGTGCCTTATGGAGGAGTCTTGTCTCAATGACGCCAAAGATGTCCAATATTATTTTCTTTTTTTAACACAAAAGCCTTTATTTCTATGTACAAATATCTAACAAAATATTGCACACAATATCCGGATGCTCATGTAACACAGGTGGAAAATCAATAAATAGCATGTAGGTTTGAATGTACAAAACGTTATGGCTAGCAGGACAACAACCGTAGAACATCTAACAGCACAAGGCTAGGGACAGCACAGGCCAGAGACCCGCTTTAAGGGACGCTGGAAGCAACTCAAAGGATCTATTGAGATCACAACATTTTCAAACCCTAAACACTGAAAAATCTATTTACATTTGGCCATGTTGCATAGTCTCCTAAGCACACGATTAAACACAAACATAAACAAAGGAGGACAGTCTAACACAGAGATCACCGTGCAAAAGGTTCAAATATGGTCTAATATTCTACACGTTGATTTTTTTTGCAAACATATTCTCCATGATACACGACACTGAGGCCTATATCTACAAAGAAATGATACATCGTCTTCACATTAATTGTATTTATTCGTAGGCCGTGTGTAAGCCAATGGGGGGGGGGGTGGGGGTGGGGGTGAGGTGCACGTCCCGGTGCCAGCGCTTCAGCCCTTCCTCAGCTGGGCTTGTTTTTCTCCGTCTCTTCCTCCTCCTCCTCCTCACTGGGCTTGACGGGATTGAGCAGTTTGTTCTCCTTCTTCCACTTCATGCGGCGGTTCTGGAACCAGATCTTGATCTGGCGCTCCGTGAGGCACAGCGCGTGCGAGATCTCGATGCGCCGCCGCCGCGTGAGGTAGCGGTTGAAGTGGAACTCCTTCTCCAGCTCTAGCGTCTGGTAGCGCGTGTAGGTCTGCCGGCCCCTTCGGCCCGTGCTGCCAAACGTACCTGAGGGAGGTGAAGCATCACGTCAATGGTACAGGCATCGATAAAAAACAAAGAAAGTAATTCTGAATGTGACCAAATTGACCAAAAATAAATAAGACCAAATCAGAAAAATATAAATTCTAAATTTAGATGAGTGGAGAGGAGAGAGCCCCAAAGGCTTTCTCCTTTATTCAAATTTAGAATTTATATTTTTCAGATTTGGTTTTATTCTGGTTTTGTTCATTTATTGGGCATTTGCTTTAGGATTAACTTCAAAGCAAAATACAACAATAACATTTTATGCGTTACTTTATTAGAGGATGGTATTTCACTTCGGCTCGTAAAGGCCACGGTTGTGTTGGTGGTGCTGATGAGGCAGGCTACGCACTTCAGGGCACGAAGAAGATATTCGTGGCGTGATGGAAGAGACTGTTGCCTCCAACACAAACCCCCTGCATGTCAACTACCATCAATGTAGAGTTATACCCTGTGTGCCACATAAAGTCGGCCATGCTCCAGTGGCATCAATGGACGGCTAAGGATTCTCCCCATCACAGTACAGTCCTATGCATCCTAGATCCTAGGTTACCTAAACAAATAAAGGAGAGAACTTACCGGCGGAACAGGCGTTCATCCTTTGCATCCAGGGATAAATCAGGGAAGACTTGTCGTCCAGGCTGCTGCTCATGCTGACACTCTGCTCCGGGCACTCTGTCTTGCGGTGGTGGTCCTGAGTTACAAACAGCGGCTGGTCTTCCCGATTGGCGAAGGCGCACGAGCCCTCACTGTCCTTGTAGAAAGTACCGACGGTGTTAAACTCGCAGGGCGCGCCGCCGCTGGCGCGGCCGTAGAGGGCTGCGGCGGCGGCGGCGCTGCTCTGTTGGTAGTAGGACGCGGCGGTAGGATACACCTTGTCCTGCATGTTGGCCGCTCCATAAGTGGCTGCATTGGAATAGTGTCTTAAAGGATCGGTGTATCCAGACGAATAGAGCGGTATCTGACCCAGGAGAGAGTCCTGTCCGCCCGATAGAGACACGGGAAAAGTTGAGTTAACAAAATAGGAACTCATTGGATGGACAACCGCGTATACTCCGGAGGAATATGATTTGTTGTCTTTTATAGTCCAAGTGGTTTTGCCATTACTTTATCGGAGATTTGGTTTTTGCTGTAGGGGGTTGCGAAGGACGACTGAATGCAG
Source organism: Pollachius pollachius (assembly GCF_949987615.1). NCBI lineage: Eukaryota > Metazoa > Chordata > Actinopteri > Gadiformes > Gadidae > Pollachius > Pollachius pollachius. The sequence goes on along the minus strand of NC_136952.1, from coordinate 14,893,502 downwards.
AGGGGATCTCTACCATCTGATCAACGTCTGGCCAATCACTGGCTTCTATGGTTGCAGTATTGCCCCCATGGGGGGCTCTTGTTGCGCGCCAGGGTCCCCAGTGAATCGAATGAAGCGCTCGTGCTTGTCCGTGTTTCCACACGCACGCACGCACGCACGCACGTACACACACACACACACACACACACACACACACACACACACACACACAAACACACACACATAAATAAAAATATATTATAATAAATAAAGTTTAGAGCAAATCTCATATTTGGAATCAAATAACGTATTTTTTGTTGCTACTTTGGACAAACATGTTCGCTTCACACATATAATAACACACAAACGAACGCACACACACACACACACACACACACACACACACACACACGCAAGCAAACACTCACTCACGCGCGCAAGCACACAGATCAACTCGTGTGTTTGCAAGGAATTACCAATTAGCCTAATTATTTCCAAAATACCAGAGATATAACACATCACTAAGCGTTTCGATTGTTGTCGTTTGTTCTTTTCACAGACGCGCAGGCACGCGCACATATTTGTTGGAAATCAGTCCACCAAATAAAGTCATCTGTATTCATTGGGCTAATGCTGCTCTAAAATGTCCCTATGTTTGTTTAAATAGGCCTATTCGGAGAGACGAAGGAAAATCCATGGCGTCTCTGACTGGGACAAATGCGCACTTAGCCTCCGCAGATAGATCAACAAGACTACAAGTAAATAAGGTGAACAAGGCTGAAGCACGACGAGTCTCAGAGATCAAGGTTTCCATTCCATCACTACTGTCTCATCATGACATTAAGATCATTATAATAATTATAATATTGATAATAATAACAATTATTATTATCATAATTTGTATTATAGTTATAATTATTAATATAGCTGTTGTCTTATGTGTGGTGGATAATTTTGATCATATTATTCAAATCAATTGCCTAGACAATAGCAATTCATATATTATGTAGCTAATTGCACCTCTGGTTGAAGCTAACGGCGTTGTGTAGGCCTCAAAGTCTATTCACGAAGCGGTTATTTACAGTGTTATCGCTGGTGCAATGTTTTTCTGATGCTTTATTTTTTTTTCGTGAGGGCGTCTCATGACCACACAGGCCACACTGTAGAGAAATAAGATAAGGGGAATCTCTAATATCCCTTCCGGGATTATTAAAGTAGGCTACATTTGATCCTATCTTAAGGCCACACTGCCAATCATTGTCGCACTTGTCTCAACATCTTCCCAAATTCAAAGGCTCCATACACTACAGGCCATAAGAAGACGTTAAGGGCTGCAGACACCCTTTGTGTTTGGAAAGAGCGTTTATTCCGATGCACCGCATAATTCGGAGGAGATTCGAGCCTCTGAGCGGGCCGGAGTCATAGATATGACAGCTATAATCAAATGGGCCCCGAATATGCCTTCGGGAGGTGTTGAACACATTCAAACTATTTATATTTATGGAAATATGCTGTAAAAAAACCCAATTTACACCCACACACACATACACACACACGCGCGCGCGCACACACACACACACACACACACACACACACACACACATCCGGGGAAACCTGACAATGGACGATAGGTCCGCTGTCGGGCCTACTGGTTCAGTGCGGGGTATTTTTGCCATGTTTCCAACATATTGGGTAAGACAGCTCATATACATTTTGTTCTGAAGGTGTAAACGTTTCCTAGATAAGACGGAGCAGCATGTTCCATAAGCCTGAGAGATATTCCGGTTGATGCTTGTCTCCCTGCTTAAACCATCCTTGCTTGGCCTAGTTTAATTACAACTGGAGATAAACATAACATTCACTACATGAGAACATGTCCAATCTGGACTGGATCTACTACTATTTTTTAATCAATTATTGTGATTATTATTTGTCTTTGAGAGACGGGCCTTCATTTCGGCCTACAGGAGAACGAGGCGCTGCTGACAGCCGGACAAATGTCCTTCAGTTGCACAAATCTGAGGAAACTCGTGTTACCGTCATCACATTCTCGAGTTTCATTCACCCCATGATAGAAGACAAGTTGACTAAATACACCAGGAGCAGGCATGCTTTAACGTCCTGCGCAGTGTTGTGTTAATGGCTGGCAACGGCTGAGAAACACGGTGCCCTTACCTTTGTTGATCATCCATCACTTGGAGAGGTGGTGCCCCTCTGGAGTATGTCTTGTGCTCTCCACCCGTCCTCTTCCACCTCCTTTTGCTGCACATCCAACATTGTTGAAATGTTTGGAGCTTTTATGTAATTTCAGGTGAATAATTCCTCCAGGATGGGGTGTTCTGGATCCCAGTTTTCCCGGACAAAGCTGGATATAGCCACAGTAGCATCGCGCCAGGAGGAGAAAGGTGGCGCAGCGGCATCATCGCGTAAAGCGCGCAGACGCGGATGTCCGTCGGGTTGGATTTAATTTGACACCGACGAAAAATACGCATGGTCAGATGAAGAAAGAGCCAAGAAAACGTTACAACCGATAACCGAATGAGCAGTTGAAAATAGCAGCTGCAATATAACCTCATGGGAAATAAGTTCCCATTCTGGGGGCCACATGACCCGGCTCCTCCAATCCCGGAGCCCAGCGAGTCGTAAAGTTGCTTTGGCAAAGTTGTAAATTTTCATAAACGGCGCCCGTTTTGTGCTTTCAGACACTCTCTGTATAGAAACAGCCGGGCTATTTAACCACCGCCACCTTTTGTTAGAAAAATAGGCTTTGGTGGGAATATGAGAACTTAACTAGAAACTCAGCATTGGACCCCGAGACGCATTACTGAAGGATATAGGACTCATATTCCTGTTGTAAAACATTAAGGCTGCTAAAGATAAAGCGCTCTAAACACCTCATTATGGGTCATTAAGTCCTGCGTCTCCCGAGCGTTAGGTCCCCTTAACTGGAACATGAGCTTCATAGCCTTAATACTGCTTGCCTGCATCTAAAACAAAAACAAAAACAACAACAACAACAACAACAACAACCACAAGGCAGACTGTTGATAATTGCAATTGGACCAACAGTTATTTGTGACGAATTATCTACCCGTTATCCAATCCATGTCAGAGGCAGTAGTTGTGGTTCAAGGCCTCATTCATTTAGTGGATCAGGGACTTCTTTAACATCGTTACACGAAACCTGTTCAGCCAGTTAATGTACATGAAGTTGGCATTGATGGCAATGGATTTTAAATCCATATTTAAATTAGGGGTTATTTAATATTTCATTAAAGTATATTTTAACATGTTTAATATTAGGCTTATTTTCATGGTTAGGTGACCCCTTTCAGACTCCACTCATTGCCTTTAATTTAAACTGACTGGGATTTCCGACGTTTATGGATGCAATAAAAGCATAAATACCTCAGCTATATCACACCATCACCATAGTTTCGTTTTTCCACTGGGTCAACCCACATTACAAACATGATGTTAATATCCTTTAACGTTAGGGGTCGATTTCTATCGAAAATCCCCCAAATAAAACAAAGGCCTAAATCGAAAAAAACAACGAAGTTGCATCAGGCCTACGGGTTACATCCACGTGTCCATGTGACCCACATCATATAGGCTGCATGTTTGATGCTGTTATTATGGGACAATCTGATCCTGGTAGATGTTGCATTAACGTGATCGTCTTAAAATCACAGATCAGTTGTTTATTCCTGGGAAGTAATGTAATGTGTGCGTTCAAGGGTGGTGCCCTGTTTGATAAATAGTAATCAAAATTATAACTTTCTTGTGAAAATACAAGACATGATATTAAATACATAGCTAATTAAAAAAATGCAATGTCTATTTGGTTAGGGATATACGTAAAGGCGAATGGTTTAATACGCCCGCCAGTAAAGATTAAGGTAGGCCTACATTTAAAACTTTTTTCAATAGAGACACGGGGAATTAGGTTGACAGTTCAACAAAATAGGATGTTTTAGGAATTAGTCAATGAGGAAAAATAATTGATTCCGACCAGTAGGCCTACAACTTTCGAATAGCCTACACGTGGAACAAAGAGCAAAATTAGGCAAATCTCTATTAAATTAAACTATTAAAACTTTTTTTATGATGATGGTTTTGTGTGGCAGAATGTGAATAAAAAAGTGTGCAAAGATAGTATCGATAGTATCTTTAAATAATCCACAGAACAACACAGACGCACTAAAAAAAAAGTTTACACTGTCGTTTACACACGAGTTTAGCTTCAGCAAAATACACAATGCAAAGGCCCCTAAACCAAGATATAAAATCTGAATTTCATAAGGCATAAAATACAGTTGTTTTTTTTTGCTCAGTGGGTTTTAGTGTTGAATTTATAATGTGGTTTCTAACTGTGTGAAATAAGCCAGCTACCACAACTGAAGGGCCCAGCACCCTGCTAGATCCACTAACATAAGCAGGTCTCTGGGGTCAACGGACAAGAAGGTGCAGGATGGTCTACAGGACATGGTCTGAGGTCACCGTGGTACATCCGCATTTAATGGGAAAACATCATGGAAGTCTGTGGGACGCAATGGTGTCTTCTCCGTTAGAATTATGATAAATCTTGACATAATACGATTTTGAGGGAACCACCTATTTAGACTCAGCATTGTGTCAAAACACAACACATAACACATAAACTCTAATCGGACACACACACACACACACAGACACACACACACGCACACACACACACACACGCATTGTGTGTGTCACAATTGAGGATGTAATTAGTTTTGTCAAACAAAAAGCATCTGTGATATACAAACTTTTTAAATTTATTAAAATAATACAGACCTTGTGGGTATGGCAAGTGTCCCACTCTGGTTATTTGGCCCTGAATGATGTCTAATAGCTTGCTGACTCCAAAGTATCTTTGTCATATTTAATTAATATGATTTAATCATGCAATAAAAAAAGGCAATTAAAAGACACCACAAGGCAACTCTAATTTCAAAACAGTCCCTGAATGTCGAAATACACGAACATAGCCTGATATGTTGGCTTCCCACACATTGAAAGAAGCCAGACTAATTCCTGAAACTAATGTGATATCTGGAAGGTTCTGTTATGATCAGGAAAGGAAATAACTTTTCCACTTGGTTTAGTTGCAGCTAGAATATTGAAAATGTTGTACCCCCTAAATATTGACTTGAACAAAACTTTTGGTAAAGGAGATTGATAACCTCGCCCTTCCACCTTAGCACAAGAACCTAACAGATAAATACACAAGGTGACAGAGAGCCAATCCTCTGGTGTATCGGCCTTATTGGTATGACTTATGCTGATGCTGTACAGAGGGGGTTGTCTGACAAACAGAGGAGGGGACTTCTGAGTCAGACCAGTGATGTCCTGTCTGCAGATAACAGGTTAGGCATCACAATGAACTGAAAAATGACAATTACCATATGAACTTGTTTTTGGAATGGCCTTGAGAGCTTCTAATTATAGCAGGATTGGATGATAAACACATGACAAGAATTAATATGTATTATTTATTGATTGCTTTGGTCTGTTTGTGTTGTACAGACAGAGGACTCCATAACATTAACCAATTATTTGGATTCAGTTTCCTTAACATCCAAGAAATAGACATCTCATATTTGGGATGTCTATTTCATCCATGCATTTAGAAAAGTTTATCAGACAGAATTGAAAATTGAACAAAACAATATAATATCGACCATATTACAAGCCATGTATTTTATTTTTTACAATTGACACCACACGGCCACTAGCTGCCGCACACACACACACACACACACACACACACACACACACACACACACACACACACACACACACACACATTGCTGAGTCTTACCTTTTTTGTAATTGTCTCAGCCTACAGAGGCTTGGTGGCTCTTTCGCTCTCTCTTCCCTTTCTCCATCTCTCACACACCCTCTCTCTCTCTCTCTCTCTCTCTCTCTCTCTCTCTCCCTCTCTCTCCCTCTCTCTCTCTCTCTCTCTCTCTATGGATGGCAGAAAAACGACTCTTGTCAGTGTCTCACAAGGAAACATTCTGATATCCATGATAGTACCACTCCACCTCCTATTCCTCCTCCTCCCTTACTCCCCTCCTCTTTCAGAAGACATCAGCAGCAGCTGCAGGAGCCAGGTTACAATGAAGAGGGAGGATTAGAGAGAGAGGGACGAGCCAAAGAGAAGGACATAACCTTATTACATTAAGTATTGCTTTTATATATACTGTACATAGAAAACTAAATTGACATTTATGTACCATGTCTTTTTTTACATAGGTATTTGTGTATTTTTATCAATGTTTTTTCTGAATTGTAATGTATTTCAGCGTTTTTTAGTGTCATTTTTCTATATTAATTAGTTATTATAATAACTTATAGTAATTTCCTTTTTGGAAAAAAAACAATTGGTTATTTTAATAAAAAATATATGGATAATTTGTGTACGGCTTCCAGTTATTTTTTGAATAAGTAATATATTGTTTTGAAGTATTTTCTTGTGTGCACTTAGGCCTATCGCTAGAAATATCATATCATATCATAATAGGCCTATAGGTCTACTGAATTTCCAATAATGAACCATTTTTCCATCTTTATATGGTTACCTCGTGATTATCCTATGTAACAGAACTCTAATGATCAATATGAAAACTATTTGGCATTCCTTTTCCTTTTTTATTTAATTGTTTATTTAGTTTAAGGGACGTGCGGAACGTGCTTTTTAAAAGCAATTTATTAAATTGTATATGGTTTGATTGTATATTGACATTCATAAACAATTCACATGACAGTCAAAATGCGTTTAGGTATAAATGTAAAGGGACAATCTAACAACGGCAGCCTATGGCAGCGTTGGCCTAATTTTACATTCAACGTTCAAACATGAATAAAGATATTTAGGTCAACAAATAGGACTATGTTTTTTAAGGGTGGAATCTGATACGAAATATAGAAATCACTTAGGCCTAATGATAGCGCAACCTCTTAAATTGCTTCTCTTATGCAGAGTAGGCTAATGTACAAATAAATAACCAGAATAATAGAGAGAGGTGGCGAGAGTGAGGCCTGTAGTCTAGGGATTTTGTTTTTGGTCTTGTCTTCTCAATAATAAGCACATAGGCTACATCTAAAATCCGTATTTAGTAGCCTAGTCTGATGCCTACAAGGGGATGTGTTCTTAAAGATGCATCAACGTTACGATTTGATTTCGGTCCGAAAGGAAAACGGAGCGTTAATGCATCTTTAAGAACACGTCCACTTGTAGGCACAGGCCTCCATAACACCAAGGCACAGGACTCCAACACCACAGAGTTTCCAGCAGGCCATTTACTTTTGGTACGTCTGGAAGTCCTCGTTGATTTCCACTGGTCTGTCCACTTTAAGACCATCAGCGACCCCTACCGACCGTCTCTGGGAAACAGATTGTGTTTAGCCGTTATTCACCGTTGAGAAGTTCCTCATAGACAAATCTTGGTAGGCTATGTAAATGTAGGCTTGTTCTTTGTGTTTTTAAGTAGCATTTAAGTAATATGGAAACGATCCCACAAAATAATGCCCACTATTAGAATTACTTCACTTCGATTGAGTAGGTTACATCATTTTGATTTATTGATATATATTATTTTATTCATGCCTTCCATCGACCTAAACCAGTGTGTCGGTGGAGGTTGGCCTGGGTCGGTGTCTGTTGACGCAAGCGGTCTTCAAATGCAGCCATCGAAGGATGCGTCCCCTGAATTGAGTCTGGCGGACGGTCGGCTCTACGGTCAGTTAAACTACATTTCCCAGGGCAACCGTCGACCAAGGAACTATTGCGCAACATGAGAAAGTGTTGTTTATCTCCGTCACAGCAGTAGGCTTGGTCCGGGCGCCTCAGACCAGCTGGACCACGGTATGTAACAACAGACCGACTAGTAGGTTAAACATGTGTATGCGCTTCACACCTCCAGTTCAGCCTACTTGTATGTTTGATGAGTGTATCTCGTAGTCTGTTGGGGATAAAAAAAAAGAAGACATGATTCAGTAGCTTCGTCATCAAGTTCCGCTATCCTTAGTAGTGGCTACATTTTATGTGCGCAGTTCTCTCTGCCAAATGTAAGTAGACGTAACCGGAATAATTCAAATAATAATGAGTAGCCCTATAGTATAATTTCATAAGTCGGCCCTTTAATGAGAACTTCGCTGAGCAGGCTAACGGTAGGTCTGTGCTGCCAGTTCTTTATTCGACGAAAGTGAAAGCAACTTTGTGGAGGTGAATTTCAAGACCGCCTTTAGTCCGTATGAACCATTTAGACAATGTGTCGAATGAATATTTTTATGTGTGTGTGTATGTGTGTGTGTGTGTGTGTGTGTGTGTGTGTGTGTATATGTGTGTTTGGGAATTTCCACCGAAGGTGCAGCAATGGCATCGACCTTCTCCCAGGTTGTTTTCAACGACATCCCTAAAACATACTACAGGTCGACCCAAGTCACCTGCCACTACACTCTGGCCGTGGGGTTTCTACCCACCACGAGGGACTGGGTAGGGATATACAAGGTGAGCAATGCATAATCGTTTTGGACGGAGCCTTATTTCCCATGACGTCACAAGCGTGATTACCTAGCCTGCATTTGTTTTATACAGGTAGGATGGAGCACAACCAAAGATTATTTGAGCTTTGTTTGGGTGGATCCACCAGTTGAGCTCGTTGAGCAGGAACCAATGAGAAAACAGTGTCTGTTTTCTGGTGAGAGGCTTTTGTTGTCACTTGTATATGATGTAGCATCTTTAGGCAAGTGAGCTCATGGTTATTTTTCTGTTAGAATACTACCTTCCCAAGGAAGAGTCAGAGTTCTACCAGTTTTGCTACGTGGACAGCCTCGGCTACGTGAAAGGGGCCAGCACACCCTTCAGCTTCCAGAACCCAGTAGAGAACATGGATTGCAGCATGGAGACTGACCTCATGGTGGTTACAACACAGGTATAAAGTACAAGTTGGCAGACCGAAAATAGATTGGCATGGAAATTGGAAATAATATGTAGCCTACAAGCTGGAAATCAGTAGAGGTATTTGTATATCTGTACACCGCTAAATGATCAACAATCAACTATTAATTAAAAAATGTACGAGTGCTGGATACATTTATAAAAAGATGAATTGTGCAAAACAAAAAGCAAAGGCATAAAATTAAATAATGAAATTAAAAAGCTGCATAGTTGGCTTACCTCCAAGTTAAACAAGGATGAATGTTGACATAAAACGTCCCATTTGAACTCAGGACGAGATCGATCGAAGTGAACGGGAGAAAGAGGAGTTGAGGCAGGCGCTGGAGCAGTTGAGAAGAGGAACCCGCGGCGTGCAGACAGCCCTGGAGGAGCGGCAGAGGGAGGTGGACTGCCTGAAGGTCGGCTTATTTCATCATTTCGTTGTTATATCAGGAATTGAACTTTGAGGGAATATTTAAAATTCTTTCCAAACTGGAATGGCTCTGTTAAATATAAAGTAAAAACTCTTTCCTGTATTCGATGATGGGTAAGTGGATAATAAATAGGATACATAAATACAATATAATGTGTAAATAATAAGACAACTATGCAAGAAATTAAGAAATTGTGAAATATTTATATAATACAAATGTAAATGACAAAAATGAATGCCAGTCTACAATGGTGTATAATAAGAAAGTATATTTCATACATTATGAATATTTTTTAACAGGAAAATAACAAAGAGAGAGACCAGAAGGAATCTGAACTTGTGGAGGCACTGAACCAAGCCAGGATCTTTCTGATGGAGAAAGAGAAGGAAGCAGAGCGACTCAGGGTTGGTTTCCCCAGCAATACATTGAGAGAGACTGCATGTGGTTAATCAACATCTGCATGATGGAGCCTTAACTTAAATGTGTCTCCTTTTAAGGAGGAGATATCAATCCAAACCAAAAAGCACCTGGATCCCGATCAGCACAACTTCACCGAGAAGGAGAAACCGGAGATAAATAAACCAGGGATAAACACAGCCGTAAGTGGGACCTATTTGACAGATCATGTTAGACCCTTTTAGCCGGCCTAGGTTTAAGTGTTCTCCCTCTTGTTTGCATCCCTTCCGTGTGTCTTCTCCATGTGTCTCATCATCCTCACGTTTGGTCTGCAGTGTGAGGGTGAGCTCAGGGAGAAGTATGACCGGGCTGTGGTGCAGATCTGTCAGCTTAAGGTGGAGATCGAGAAGCAAAGACAACGTATCACCACGAGTGAAGAGATGGCAGAGTGAGTCATGACACACAACACAGATATCTAGAATACACCATGACAAAACAGAAATGCTTCAGAATGTTTTGCATTCTTTCACTTACTGGTTGAGTAGGAGGGGTATTAATACACATCTGTGTGTTTATAGCCTGATATCTAAGGTCAAAGAAGAGGAAAAAGAGGAGTTGATCAGACTTAAAGATATGAACCAGCTCCTTGAGGTAATCCACTACTTTGCTTTGCATATTAATGACTAATGACGATCAGTAAAGATGGCTTCGGTACAAACCGTGGCATGCAACTTAAAACCTACCTTGGAATCGAGCTGAGCTGCACTTGACTAATGTCAACAAGGAGCTAATGGAAGAAGGCAAAGTGCTCAGCTGTGTTTACCCTACACAATCTGCGGAGGAATGTGGCTCATACGTTGGCATGCGCATAAACTACTTGAATTCAGAATGGCCGGTTGAAGGTTGTATCTGCTTGTAGTGTTCAACATATATCTATACGAATGGCCTGCTAACCCCTTTCCAGGTGGACCTAAAATACAGTGAGAGGGAGAAAGAGAGGCTCTCTGTGGAGCTGAACCAGGTGAAGCTCCTCATCCATGACATGGAGAAGCTGAGGAGCGAGAACCAGGAGCTGCGTAAGAGCCTCTCCCAGCAAGAGGTTTGTCACAACCGCCCAGATCAGGATTACAAGGTGCGACCTATGAAGAAATGTCCACTCATCGTAATGTGATGTTTCCTTTTATTGTATGACACCTGCAGCATGGGGGAAGGTTAGTGTTAAGGTGTTTGACGCCAAATAGGTAAAGAAAGCTTTCTTCTAGGGGAATGACATGTATCTCGAAAAATAACTCGGAAGTCACTTTGGATGAAAGCGTCTGCCAAAAATCGAAATGTGAAATCAATCACCATTGCAATACATATTTTCCAGAGTATCCAGCATATCTCAATCATCTTTCTGTTCTGATCCACCATAGGCACAATGCAACACCATGATAGGCCAGCTAGAAAATGCTCGGACACAGCTGGCCAATGAGAGGAAGGAGTGCAACGACAAGAGAAGGCTTGTCGAGGAGGCCGAGAGAGATTTGCTGCACGCAAAGAGTCAGTTGAATATCACAGAGATGGAAAATTATCGGATCAAAGAAAACGGCAGCCAGCTGAAGGTCCATACGAAACGTTTGTCCAGCTGTATCTCTGTGGTGCAGAATCTTAGCTTCAAGTTGTTTCAGCTGTAAAGGACCCTGATTCATTATCAGCTCTCTTGTCTCACTTTTTTTGTTTTTTTTTCAGCTCCGCCTTGAAGAGTCTCAGGCGATCATCGCTGAAAAAGATGCAGAGATTGCAGAGATGAGTAGCATTATCGAGCTGCGGCAGAACCGGCTGAAGATCCACAACCAAGAGAGAGAACAGCTTGTTCGGGAGCACCAGGTACCACACCCAAATAAAAAAAATCAGTCTAGAACAAAAAAGGTCAAAACACCACCAAGTGCCAGGGCTCCCAAAATCGTGTTTTTTGTTCAAAACATCTTGGTCATCTTTTATGATCTTCAACACAGCACTGTTACCAAATTTAAAAGTGTAATTCGGAATAAGCTGGTTTAAAATCCTATGTTTTGGCCTGTTTCCTCCAACTGGTTTGTGAATGTTCCACAATGCTCCAAACTCAATTGACATTCTTTCTCGATGAGAATGCGCTGTCTGGTGTTCCTTGGACATCACGACCAAGGTACACCGATGCCGAGGTGGTATGTCGAACGCCATGGTGGGTGTGGACGTGTAGAGCTCTGTCAGGGCAGAGGCTGATGTTGATGGCTATTTCCAAGAGAGGTTTAAGCTTGTACTCATTCACATATATCCTGGTTCATGACTTGGACCCTGATTTGTTAGTCTGGTGACTCCCTTGTCTCTTATTTTTTCATTCAGTCAGGTCTGGCAGAGTCACTTCAGACCATAGCCGAAAGAGAGGCGGAGATCGCAGAGATCCATGGAACCATCGAGCTGAGAGAGAACCGGCTGAAGATCCAGAACCAAGAGAAGGAGCAGCTTGTTCGAGACAACCAGGTACAGCATGTTAATACACCTACACAATGACGGTTCTTGCTAGACAAAGTTTAAGGAAAATGTATGATCTTCTATTAAAGGAGCAGTATGCAAGATTTAGAGGAAATACCACTAACCGTCCCCCTGCCCTTTGCCCCTCCCACCAAACAAGGTGTTACTTTGGCCGGCGGGTTGTCTCTTTTGCTGCATACTACGCAGACATGTGTTACTGTCAAACATTTTTTGCAGAATATTGCATTTAAAGATAGCTGCAATCTGATTATTTTGACTGAATATTTTACACAATATCCCCTACTGCTCCTTTAAATTGCTATGAATTGAAGGGTATTTTTAAGTACCTTATAGTGACTAATTAAAAGAATAATGTAAAAGGTAATGCTTCAGCCATAATGATCATAACTTGATCCTTATTTATTCTCAGCGTCTGAGGAAAACCATTGAAGACTTCCGCAGGGAACAGGCTGTGGGGAGTTCAGGCTCCTCTCGGCCCGAGAGGCCGGCCTACAGCCCACCGCCCCGCGGCACGGGGAGCCCTGCTCATGGGCCACAACAGAACGAACCGGGATTTCAGTTTGAGGAGCCACACAACACGACTGGTAGGTACTGCTGGGCTGACCAGCCAATTAGTTTAATGTTTGCTGTTTATTTGATAACTGTCAGAACACAACATTGAACTTCACATGTGAAATAAGATGCGAGGGGAGTGGCTAACCAAGTCACACGTTTGTTTTTTTCCACAGGAAGGGGCCCCAAAACACAGGAAACGGTATGTAAATGATGCACTTGCTGACTTGGTTGTGGCTCTGTTATCTTTGACTAAAAGGCATTTGAGACAGCTCAAATGTTAAAAGATAACATTCAGGTTATTCATGTATTTGTTTGTTTATGGCAGTATCTGCATAACCATTAATCTAGGGCTAACATATTTGTAAGCAAATTCAAACAGAAGTAACAGGGACACTCTCATCATGTGAGCACCCTGTGTAACATGGTGTAGGGGAGGGTAGGGTAACTGGCTCAACAGTACATACCAGGAGGCATTCACTGGGGAACGCACCCTTTACTCTCCTTCTCCCAATCTTGACACCATGGAGCATGATAACCCTTACTTTACTTTAATCACGAAGGAGCAAGATGGGGTAAGGTAACTCGCTCAACAATACATACCGGAAGGCACGGGTAACATCCTGAACACTCCTGTTCCCACTCGAGACACCAGGGAGCAAAGAAGTCATAGAGGCTCTTTGCTGACATCTTCGAGGCTTTCTTAATCCTGCACCCTTATTCAGTTACATCTCATTAACCCTAGTGTCTTCTTCTGCTTCTCTATTTCCCTGTGCGTAGATAAAGGTGTGTCGTAGCTGCCACATGAGCTTCCCCGGCATCACACTGGAGGAGCTGGAGCAGCATGAGCAGAGCCACAGGGTGTGTCCCTTCTGCACGCTCATCTGCGATGACATGGGACAGGCCGAGTTCGAAGATCACGTCTACAGCCACGAGTTATAATCCAAATAGAATCCACCAAAATGTGTCTTATCTGCCTTACTTTGCACAGGAACAGGTAAATTGCATTTCGATTAGGAAATGGCTTTATTTTTCTTGTTAAGCTGGAATTAATTTAACTAACTTCTTAGATGAAGTCAACTGTAAAACCTTATGCACTTAATAACAATACTATACTGTTACTTAGGAGAAAAACAAATTAAACAATGTGTGTGATTGCCCAATCAGAGATATATTGTAATGTTTAGTTTAGAAGAATAAACTAAATAAACTAAAAAATCTTGCATGCAGGATCCACAGGATTCCTTTAAGATGTTACCTTGTATGTTTCAGTTATGTTGCAGTTCCTACAGGTATGACCATGGGTAATAATATTGAATGAACACCATATACTTAATTAAAATAAACCCATTCCTCTTTAATAGTGACCAGCAAGAAATATCGTCAGGTTATACAATTAGGAAATGAGGGCCCCAAATGCAGTATGCCCAGAGAAAGGCTTCCCTCTCCGCATTGACTTGAGCAACAATTGAAACCCCAACAAACAACGGCTAGTCCGTCAAATGTCAGCAAGTCTCTCGAAGTTTAACCAATACCAAAGGCCCATACATAAAATATTTATTAAAAAAAAATCCTCAAGGTGTCATTTGATTGGCTTCGTCGGGTGTGACATCACGGGAGCTAATCTCAGAGAACAGGGCTGGAAGCCAGTACTGGGGTTCCCCAGCGGCCTGTGAGTCCAGCCAAGCGAGTCCCTCCTTCAGCAGGTGGTCCTGGGAACGAGGCGAGAGATTTAATTTCCTCAACACTCCAGTGAAACCTGGTAACCAATGTCCGCAGTGGCTGAATTTCCCCTCGCTCCGAGACACTTACCAGGACGTGGCAAGAGCGCTCCCTCTCCCATTTCAGGTGCTCCTTGATCTCACTCACGGTCACGTAGCCTTTCTTCTGCAGGCGGGGGAGCAAGCAAAGCCAGAATGTAAGTTAACACCATAGCGCACCTACAGGTTTTTCAACATGATATATCCAAGTTTCATAGCCTACTTATAGTAGAGGCACATTTTATAACTCAAGTTACTATAGAATTTAAAAACATCTTGCTAATAACTCAAGATTGGACCATTGGGTAAAAAATGACATAAAATACATCTAATATGAGGTGGAACAATAACTTTTGCTGAGTATTGATGTACTGATGCTCTCGGTAGCCACACAAACACAAGACCCGATGGCACCAATGTGAGGTGTCATTCAAGGTGAAGACCAGTACGTATACCACGCATCACCCGGTCCGTACCTCGGCCAGCTGCAGAACCACCGTGTGATCCATGTTGAGCTCCGCAGGAACCGACTGCACCAGGTACGAACCTCCCACCGGGATCATGCCGAAACCGTTGCCCATGGCTTTCAGCTTCTTTATGGCCCGCACCAGATCATCTCTGGGAATCACATTTTAACTGGGTTTAATATCCATATCACATAAAGGGGATTGATGAATCATGAGGGAGGAGGGGGATGGAAGATCAGACACTGATAAGATAGACAGACAAAATAAGACTTACTGGCTCACATCCTGGGCGTATTTACCTCGTCCTTTCAACACTCTCTGGTGGAGCTCATCCAACGTAATGAGCCCTGAAAAGATATTACAAAGTACGTTATCAATGATATTGTCCTTTCAGATGTACTACTGAAATGAAGAAGCGGCTGAGCCAACCATACCCCCGTTTCTGTGCTTTAGTGCAAGACACACTTCAATGATCTGTACTCCAAGCTCATAATAGAAGTCCCCCACACCAAGCATCTCTGACCAGAACCCCTTTCCAGCTGTGAAAAGAGGAAAACAAAGTAATAATAAAGAAAGAATCCTATTGACAGAACAACTTCAATAATAGATGCATCAAATTAAAAAGTCTACATTGTGTATAAAATAAGAAATTATCTTACAGGCAAGTGGATCAACGCCAATGGTGGCACACATTTCCTGAAATTGGACTCTAAATTGGGAATTCTTTCGTATTTCTTGTTTATGTTTGCTGGCAAACTCCTCCAGGTGAGACTTAAAGGTCTCTATCTGTTTGGACATCTGAAAAAATTAAATAATATTTCATTAATTATAGTTGTGTATACATCTTCCTATATTTTTATATATTTGGCAGTCCCTGAGCACAAAGCTGATCCTACCTGAACTATTTGATCTTCAGCGAGAACGTTCCCCCTTTCCTTGTACCTTGCCTACATTCAAATAAAAAATAACAATGTGCACCTCAAACTTGTGACCATTGAAGTGACATGAATACAATATAACATACCTCTGCGAGCTTCTTTTTGGCAATAGCCCCAGCGCCAACCCCCCTTCTATGCATCTTGCTTTCTTGTCACACGTTCAGATGAATGAAGATTCGAGATTGGTAGCGTACAACCAGATGAACTTGGTTAGTGGTGTTAAACTGATAAATGTTCCAGCAATACACGAGCTCTTCAAATCTTACAATTCTCAGGTGAAAATGTCCTTACACTATCATACATAGCATGCGAGAATACTGTTTTTTGTGACTATTTAGGCATGTTGCCGCAATTCAGAAATATGCCGCACCAAAACAGAAGAGTGACATTTTTTTTGTTTTGTGTTTTGTCCAAGAACCAGGAAGGAAACTTCTTCTTCGATGGTACTAAGTAATGGTTTTGCTAGCACTGCCTCCTTCTGACGGGGCGAACAGGCAGGTCCGAATCTTCTTCTGGAACTCCATGCAGTTGTTAGATCAAGTTCTTCGTATCAATTAATTTGTAATTACTCGTTGATAAAATCTTTTTTATACACATCAACGCAGTGTTTAACTCTCTAATAAACCATAGAGTGTATGATCATATTATTTGATATGATTCCGATTCTGAACCCCAGTACCACAACTCACTAAGCATCATTTATAATTTATTTAACAATAATAATTATTTATTTACTTGTATTAATGGATACAAAACCATTATTCATGACATTTTTGTAGCCTTGACACGGACCCGCAGATATCAACGCCCAGTCGTTTCGCGCTCTGTCTCCCTCTACCGTCCGCCTCGCAACAAGACATCCAGCCAGCAAATTACGCATGCGCTGTCGTCGGCGCTTTAAATAAGTCTTGAGGAGGGAACAAGAAGGCACTTGCAGGTATGGTTATACAATTCTAACGTTATATTGACGCCTTTCTAATTCACCATTATTATTCAACCTAAACTACTATCAGCGTTTACGTTTTAAATGTCTAGGAACGACGCCGCATTTCGCACGTAAGACAGTTAGCTAATATTAGCATGCTAGCTGGCTGTTATTGTTTTTCATCATTTGGCGAGAAGCAAAATGGAGGAGATGGCTGCCGCCAGTGTCCTGCGTAGCCACTCCCGAGCCCCTGTTTATGGCTCTTTTCCTGGAAAATCTATTTAGGCGAAGTTAGGAGTTGAATGCCACCCTTCTATCTGGCCAGCTACGTAGTTAGCATGCCTGTGTTGTTGACTCCGTGCAGCGTACCTCACACTTTAAATTCGTCAAGCAATTTTGAAATGGATGGGGATTAGAGACAGTTATCGTAACATTCGTGGTATCCTCATGTGGTATCTGCAGCCAGGAAAGACGACGTGTTTTCCACCGAACGCAACACCTTTTCTTTCGTCTTTTGCAGGGCCAGAAGCATTGTTACCGCTGGACACCGCTGTTAATACATGCAGAATGAAAACCCATTGTGTTCGCCATGACTTTGAGATCGACGCTGTATCCTAACACGGGATTCAAGCTGAACGCTGACACGATCGACTTTGAGAAAAAGATTGGTGTCGCTACCGCGAGTCCCGTTAGCTTCAAGAGAGAGACCTGTGACGTGGTACTCAATGTTCAGGGGGTTGACATCCCCACCAAGTCCACGGGCTTAGACCAGAATTACACAACGAGCGAAGTTACCAGCGCTGCCACAGTCGCAGAAGTACTTCAAGGGGACAATACAACCGCGGGGATACTGTCCCCAGTCAGGCAAATGGGGGGTGAGGGAACCCCAGTGAAAAGCAAACCTCTCCCCATTGACAATATGGATAACCCGCAGATGGCAATAAACAATAACCCCAAGGAAGCGGGTGGTGATGAGAGCGCAAAGGGGGTTGTCCCAGGGGTCCTGGGCACCGCGTCCATCGAGCTCAGTACGGAGGGCAAGTGGCGGAACATCCGGAAGTCCCCGGCCAATCCCCACTCTCAAGCCAACTGCTTAAGGCAGATTCTCCTCCTCCAACTGGACCTCATCGAGCAACAGCAACAACAGCTTCAATCGAAAGACAAGGAGATCGATGAGCTCAAGGCCGAAAAAGAGACGGTATGTAGTGTCCACAAAAGTTTATTTGCTTTATCTGTGATAATGTTTATATGCATGGGTCTTTGGAATCGGTTGTGAAGTGACGGATTGCCAACGCTCTCCTGTTGGTTCCAGCTGCTGGCACGGATCGAGCGCATGGAGCGCCGCCTGCAGCTCACCAAGAAGGACCCCCGCGACAAGCGTCTGTTCCAGCCGCTTGAGCCCTGGACCCCCGATAAGGACGACATGTGGGACCTGGATGTGGAGGAGAGCCCGCATTCGGAGCAGGCCACGCCTCTTGCCTTCAGCCGAGGCGGCAAGGGCCAGAAGAGGTATTGTAGGCTGTTACTCCGGGACGCATGGACTAGACGCATGGACAAAACTCATGCAGCTATTATTTAATACTTGCTTTCATTCCCCACAGGAAAATCTGCTTCGGGGACCCAAAGCTCCAGAAGCAGCGGGGCAAGTGCCCCAAGTCCAGCCCCCAGAAGTTGGAGATGCGGCCCGGCTCCCCCTACCACCGCGAGCTGCGCAGCAAGGAGACTCCTGAGAAGGCAGGGTCCATGAGGCTAGGCCAGGAGAGAGACTCGCTGCTTCCCTGCAAAGAGGAACCCGGGTTCTGCTCGCTGATGGAGGAGCTGCCCTTCATGTGCACCACAGAGATGTACCTGTGCTGCTGGCACCAGCCGCCCCTGTCCCCGCTGAGAGAGACGTCCCCGAAGAAGGAGGAAGAAGTAGCCAGTGAGTGGACCCATTGCATACGCCCGGTCCTTTTAATATGAATATCGCTATTTATCATTATGAAGAAAATAAAGGTTTTACAAATTCTGAATAAAAAAAACCCTATATTTTCTCTTTCTCAGTTCCTTCCTGGAGGGAGAACTGCATGGAGCCCCTGGACTCGGACGATCCTAGTAGTATCCCAGAGGTGAGCCGTCGCTGGGCCTCCACACTCGCCACAATAGTCCCATCCTTTGATCGTTGACCCCCATTAATGAATAACGTGTCGTTTTCTCCAGGCGCTGGATGACAACGTATACCTGAAGCGCCACCTGAAGCTAGAGTTGGATGAGAAAAGGAGGAAACGGTTTGTAACACACAAAGCCCTTCATGTGCCACTACAACATGCATCATCAATGTCATCTCCTGACTCTATAGACTGGGATAGTGAGTTGTTCCTGTGTTTTTCTTTGCGTGCAGGTGGGATATACAGCGGATTCGGGAGCAGCGCATGTTTCAGCGTTTGCAGCAGCGCATGAACAAGAAGAAGGTCAGAGAACCGGAGGGGGAACCTGAGCTCTCCTCCTTCTACCCCGACTCTGAGGACGGTACGTCGGAGAACCGTTGCATGCCATCCACTCTGGAGGAGTGTTGCATCAGTGAATTGTGTTTGTTTTGTTGTGATTCGAGACACCAAACTTGATGTTTCTCGTTTTCTCTTTCCTACCAGTTGAGTCAATTGTCATCACCCCCTTCCTCCCGGTGGTTGCGTTTGGGCGACCACTACCAAAACTCACACAACAGTAAGTTCAAATTGTTCCCGTGGGACTGTATAAGGTTTTTCAAATGATAACATCCTGCACTAATGTAACTAACCATAGGTCTTGCATAATTACCCTAAATTGGTTTGCCTTCAAATGGTCAATTCTGTTTCTCCGTGGCAGGATCTTTGAGTTGCCGTGGCTCGACGACCGAAGCCGCTGCCGCATCGAGGTTCCCAAAAAACACACCCCCCATCGGACCTGTCGGAAGTGATACCGCAGCCACGAAGGAACATTGTTACTCCATTCCCAGCTCTTACTTATTCTCCTCTTGGCAGAACAGGCCTGTTTCAGTATCTGGCTATCACAACAATTCTCACTCTGTGATAGAGGATCTTACTTATCTGAACATCACAGACCAGCTGATCTCCAGCCAAATGCTGGAACGCAATGCAGATCTGGAAGTGGCTGCACCAATTATTAACCATGCTCAATTCTGTCCTAACTTATGTGTCTGAAAAGGAGACTAAATAGATGTTGTCCCACTATATTTCTCTTTGTTAACGGTAAAGTTAAAGCATCCTTCAGCTGCGGTTTATTTCTACTAATGGAAAAACAAAAGCATATGCATGTCTTGTGAGACATTTGAAATACATTTTGTGAAATCTGAGCCATCCTTAATTGATTTGTATGACATGAATGTGTAAATTGTATTGCTTGAAAAAAGAATTATATCCTAGTCAAGTAGGCAAAAACTAAAGAATTTATAGAAAAATCCTGGCGGCCTTCAGAGGGTGTTTTATTTTACATTTTGATTTTGGAACCTTGCTGCAGCCAGTGCTTGCTTCTGTATACCACACTTTCCAACTCTATTGACTGCCTCATTGAACAACTAAATTGGACTGTAATGTTCTGTATGTACAGTGAGGATAGTATTTGTTGTGCTTGCACAACACGAAACAAAACATTAATGAGCATATACTGTAATGTCAAATTAATTGTGGTCTGCGCTTTGCATGTCCAGAAATTACAATAAATTATATTACAAGGTTAAGACATGAAACATAACAAACAAAGCATGAAAGATGCTGGCGACAGTTAACTTGCTGAAAACAAAGGCTGGTCCAACCTTGCCATACGAGACAGGTGGCAAATTTGACCCATCACCCTATGGGTCTCTGGTTCTCATTTTATGTAATTTGCTTGGTTTCCTGTGAAATTGCATGGGCTCCTTTAGAGCTGACCAGTTCCTGATTGATTGACATGACATATCTTTGAATGGAGTGTAAACTCTGTTCACTGGAAGAAAATAAAATGTGTTTTAGGGTTTTGAGCGCATGAGTTCTGGACGCTGTTAGTTTTTTTCCTGATATTTTCGTTTAAGCCAATGCTTTTGTGGAGTAATTATGCTACGTATGTATGCATTGGTCTCTGAAGTATGCAATTATCCAAAATTCAAGTGTACCAGTTTAGAAAAAAAGTTAGTCATTCTTTAGCTGTAGATGTAGGCTTTGTCCCCAGTTTGCTCGAAGAGGCTGCCAGTACAATCACCCAGATACTTCTCTGGCTGTTTTGCCTTTTTACTGCTCAACTAATAAGAATAGCGGTGTTTCGCCTCTAACATAACCGATAAATGTGTTTAGGATCATTTTGGAACAATAGAATGGTCTGTACATAGCTTCAAGGAAGAACTGTACATAGAACATGGCTGTTATTTTTTTATTATTTAATGTTGTAATTGTCAAGTTCTTTAAATATGGTTCCGTTATGATTGTATGTTGGCAAAATAATTGAGTTTTGAAAGTTCTGAATGTTTTGGAATAAAACAAATGTAATGTCTATACGATTTTAGGTTTCCAAGAATCTTCACCTACTGCTGGATTGTATATGAACAGAAAATATATTTGTAAAAAAATTCCCCAAAGGAAATTTAACTAAGACACTTATATTTTAAATCGTCAAGACACTTGCTCTTGTAAAGCACTGCTTTACATGTTGCTATGGTTTAACGATACATAAATAGTCCAAACAACCCTTGAAAAGGAAACGTTTATTGAATAAAGAAGAAAAAGGGACACCATTTTGCAAATATATAAACATGACCACTCATCGGTTATTGAACAGAACTAATACGATTAAAATGGTTTTATGTACCAGGCACCTTGCGGTGAGGGCGAAATCCATTCAATGCATCAATTCAATATGTATGTTTGATTAGCCATTTATTAAGAAAACCCCAAGGCTGATTAACTATCTCTTGCTAAACATTTGCTGTACCATCCTCACCTATGTCTGTCCTGGTCCAAATTTGTGCTGCTATGAAAAGCATAAAAAGCTAAATGAAAAATACAAAAAGGAGATAGACCAACAATACACGGTTACATATACTACTCAACAATGATTCATGGGAACTAGTCTGAGGTACAAATTGTGCAGTATGTGAAACTTATCAAATGGTAACTGATGCAGCATTACCTACTCTCCACTTTGGGTTTTCAGATAGTGTTAATAAAATGGTCGAAGTCATGCAAATGGAAGCTAGTGTTCACACGCGCAATATTTTTCTTTCAGAAATTACCACAGTGTGTGTTGATAAAAGATACACGTCACACAATGTAAATCTGCCGCCACAAAAAGCCATATACCTTCTTTTTTTTTTATACATTTTACCATTTACTAACACTAGCATTTGTTGCGTGTTGTTAAAAACCAGGAACCAAAGTGCTCGTTAATTGACAGGTTCCCTGTGTTTAATCTCTCCGCAGGTTGTTGAGCCTCTCCTCCAGGTCTGCGTCTGCATCGGCCAGGGCCGCCTGGGGCTCCACCTTCTTCCCGCCGGCCACTGAGAGGCTCCCTCCCGTCGAGGGCAGACCTAAGCAAACGAAGGGAAGAAGGATCATCATGTACATGCTTGCATTTCAAAATGTGTGAAAATACATTAATCACAATGTAATACTTTATGACACAATGTACATTGTATACAAGTCATTTGGCAAAAACACGATAATGTTTTTCTTACTTGAAAGTTCGTCTGACAGATTGAGACCCAGTTCGTCCAACACTTGGGACACGATGGCGTCACTACATGAAACAGAACACAATTAATGATTTGAGAATTTGGCTTTGGGATCATGTGCTAGCACTAAAAAAAGACATCTTTTAA
This sequence comes from Pollachius pollachius, assembly GCF_949987615.1. Classification (NCBI taxonomy): domain Eukaryota; kingdom Metazoa; phylum Chordata; class Actinopteri; order Gadiformes; family Gadidae; genus Pollachius; species Pollachius pollachius. The sequence goes on along the minus strand of NC_136952.1, from coordinate 14,870,742 downwards.
TCCGTCACCTCTCGTCTTCGTCATCCTCATCACCCATCGCGTCATCTATCGCATCGTTCATCATTTCCTCTTTCATTTCCATGATTTCACTCTGTCGCTCAAAGTCCATCATTATCTTCTGGATCTGAGGCAGTTTGAGCTGGGAAGAACAAATCAAATTTAAATAATACACTAATACAAATATTTGTAATAACCAGTGAACCATCTTAAATGAGAAATCTAAATGCTTTTCTCTTTCATAACTCAGCCACAGAACTCAAACAAATAAGTAACAACTGACCTGGCGGTTCATGGTGGCCATTGCTTTTGTGACACCCTTCATCGCCATCGCCATACTGTTGTTAGACTTGAGTGTCTGAATCTTGAGACTGACTGCCTGGATGTTGGCTTTCATCATTATGAACTTCTTGACATAGCGCCGTGTGCGAACCAAGTCCTTAGCCATTATCTTGACGGCATCCTGCAATAACAACCAATAAAGCAACAAAACTCAATAAGTTGAATTGTGTCACAATGTAATTCTCATTCCTTTTTACCCCGAATAAACTGGGTACATAACTATCACACTACCATTTGTCCCTGTTTGGCCATTTTCTTAATGTCAGCAATGATTTTCTTCTCCTGCTGCTCCAGCTTTTGACGTTCTTTGTCCAGATCTCTCATCGCTCTATTTAGTGCCCTTTGATTCTGTTTCAGCATCTGCTCTGGGGTCTTTCTTGACCCGAAAAGGAAGTCCATCTTTAAAATGAGAAAAGGGAGATAGTTGAAGTACGAGCATAGATATTAGAGGTCACATGACAAGAAACTAAATACAGCGATATTAAAAAGGTGTATCATCTTCGCATGAACCGTGAAAGAAAGATACAAACTAGTTCAAACAGTATCTTGAACATTTCACATGGCGTTGACAAAGATAAAAGAATAAGATAGACATCAATCATTATCTTTATTCAAGTTGATTTACAGTAAAATGACTCAGCTGTTTACCTATTGAGACTCGTCCTGATTTTTTTTAACAATGAAGACAACATTGTCATGTTTAAGTTTTGCTCAAGTTTTAAACGACTGGAACTAGTTTCACTATTCAATAATAAATGTCCACAAGGCCTAACGATAGTTCACTATCGTACGTTTGTTTTCCTCTCCCTTTGGTGAGGTTAGCTACACTAAGAAACGCCAATCTTGTGTCCTGACTTATAAAAGACGGCTTGTGTTGTTCTTACCTTGAAGCAGATGTAGTCTAACTCGATGACCGATGAGCGAGGTACCAAAAACGAAGTAACCTAGATGCGTAAAGGTTGCCTTCAGCCCGATTTGTTTTTAAGGTGTATGTTTTTTTTAATGGTACACTTCCGTATCAAGGTGGCTCCAGATCCCGGACGTGACGTCATATAAATAGCTGCTGTATTTCCGAAGGGAGTGCACATGTCATTAGTCATGGACGGGTATTATAATGCGAGGAATGGTTAGACACCGGTAGAAAAACACGTTTGTTAAAGCGCTAAGTGAACATGGGCAGCGTTATTTATTGAGCTTGCTGAAGGATAGTGGAAAGAGTGGACACGCAATTTTACAAATTGGTTCCTCCAGAAGGCCTTAATTCAATGACATCTAATTACAATCATGGGCTTGTGGAATATTGCGTGTCAACAACGATGGCTATCTAAGCACTGCTGTAACGTGCTCAAGTCTTCTTGGGGAAAGCAAGTGATTTGCCCTCAGTTTGCCCTTTACCATGTCGCAAGTAAACCTCTGTGTTCCAAGGACTGCGCCATACCACCTGTGCCAAAACGTAATGATGTGTGTAGCAAGAAGATTGTATCCAATGGGTCGCCGGGCCGCATGCGGTCTGAGGGTAAATATCAAAAGCATCGTGCCCAAAGTAAAGCTCTAAAGAATGGTAACCCGTTTGAGCGATCACCTCAAGAAGATCGCAGAGCACAAGATCTTCATAAGTTAAGTTTTGAAGACTTTACTGCCTATTCGGAAAAGCCAATACGTGGGAATGTAACAAGGGATGCCAAGGAAGAAAAAAACTATGATGTAGTTTTTGGTATTTCTCCATGTTTCTTGGCATTAACCATTGGAAGAAGAAAGCCCTTCCAACTTTTAGTGAAAGAGGGCGACGTTTCTCGCAGGACCTCTGTCATAAAGGTGTGTGAGGAGGCTCACAGACGAGGAGTGCAGATCAAACGAGTAACTAAAAAGCATCTGGACCGGATTTCTACTGGGCGTGTTCATCAAGGAGTATGTCTTCAGGCCAGTCCACTGAGTTATCTTACAGAGGAGACGGCCTTCCCATCGGTCAAAATAAGTGATATTCTACCACTTTGGCTTGTGCTGGATGGAATTCAAGATCCCATGAACTTTGGAGCAATTCTGCGCTCAGCTTATTTCCTTGGTGTAGACAGAGTGGTCACCGGTCTCCACAATAGCTGCCCATTGACACCAGTAGTGAGCAAGGCTAGTTCAGGTGCAATGGAAGTCATGGACATTTATTGCTATGAAAGCCTTGTGAAAATGCTGGAGTTGAAAGTATCACAGGGTTGGCATGTGGTTGGCACCATGGGAGCTCTAACAGAGGACTGTTCCACTGTGGTTACTCGCTGCTCGGATTTCCAGATGACCAAACCTACATTGTTGTTAATGGGTGGGGAGGGGGAGGGTATGTCACAAAAATTGTTGTCTCATTGTCAAACCATCCTAACCATCCCACCTTTTAGGCAACTGATCCCGGGTATAGAGTCTCTGAATGTGTCCGTAGCAACAGGCATTCTGCTGCACTCGCTGCTGTCACACAGGACTCTCGGGAGTGGGTCATGATGGACCACATAAGCAAGTTCCTACACAGGGATGATGCATATCTGTGGATTCTCAGTTCTAGTTATTTTTATCCATCCATGTTGTATAAATATTTAATGTTTATAAATCCTCATTGATGTAATGACAATTGTAAATTAAAGAAAAAAAAAACAAATACAGGAGTTGGGTATGTTTTTGAATTAATGTTTTGCAGAGTTGTAGGATGTATAATGTATCTCTGCAGCATTAAGTCAAGTTTATAAATTGAATCTAAGCAATTTATGTAATGCAGTACACAGTACATGCTGTTAGGGGAAATCATCAATCGTTAAGAGCCCACGAACGTCATTCGAGGTCTGATAAGATAATTTTCCTTATTTTACGTAAACACTGAGTTTGGCTAGTTTTAACAAATTCCACTTGGTGGCAGTATGCACCACATATGCTCACAAATTCATACTATCATGAGGGAGGAAGAAGAATCACGCACACAATGCACTGCACGGCTGACAGGGGTTGTGTCTGTACATTTTCGCGATACATTTTCCAATTATTCGGGATCTTTAAAGAGAGGCAGCACTGAAGTCGTACTGCTTTTCTAATTGTGTACTGGCAGACTGGATTAGGAATACGATACATTTCATGAAGACGTCGCCGAGTACCCTCAACTTCTTCTAAACATTGGATTACACAGTGAAGGCTGCATGTAGGAGTTGCCCAGCCCAATGAGGGCTTGGCCGACACCCTTGTGTATGGAACTCAAGACCGAGGCTTTGAAATGCGGGCCTTAAATATTTTCTTTATGATGGAGGTGGAAGGAAATCATTTTCTTGCGTGAAGAAGCGACAAGCCGGGTCTATTGGGCTGACCGGTTCTGATATAAACTTGCCGTTTTTCCCCCAAATTGTTGTTTTTGGATTAGCCTTCTAACTGCCCGTTCGGCTAGTTAGCGAGAGTGCTAACACTAACGCTACGTCTTTCTTTTGATGTGGTGCGAATCCGACCATTCGCATCGGCCTAGCATTTTGACAGTGGAGCCTGTCCACGCTGCTGCAAATCACCAATTAACGAGATTGCTCTTCTTCCTACCTGTATTTTCAAAACTGTCTCAAGAATAGTTTTATTCTTACGAAGTTTGCTGAATATATTGTTATCTCGGTGGTACAGACATGCTAAGGCTAATTGGCTAACAGGCAAAACACGAAGGGAACAACCTAATCCGAGGAGTCTGGACTGAACTGTCGGAACAACAGGATATTTCATTCTGGCAGGCGAGCTTTACTTGTTAGTTGGAGACAACCCAAACCACATCCTATCATTTACAATTCATGAAATCGCGTACCATGGTGGCTTTTTTCCTAGCGTCGGAGATCTGGGTTATTGGCCTCGCTAATTGGCTAACGTTAACGTTTGGCTAATTCCCTAAATTATTTTGTCAAAGCCGGGTGAAGTGGTGGAGTTTACAGAATAACGGGTGACATTTAATTATGCCGAGGTAAACGAAAACTAGATTTGAAAATATAACAACTGTTAATTTGTGTTGTTTTGTCAGTACGGCAGACTTTTCTTTTTGTTTACATACGTACATTTGGTTGTCGGCTGAAGTCCTTGCTCGCAAGCTAGCTAGCTAGCTAGCGTTAGCCTTCTACGAGACACAATCAGCCATGTCCTGACATTTCTGCATGTCATGAACATGTTATGAATTTCTCTATACCTTATTTTTCTTATTTGCATTATATTGAAATGACACACAAAATTCGGCGTAAGAAAGGCATCGATGCCGAAATACTGTTTTCAGAGGATTCTAAATAATAGACACTGGTACTATAAACGCCATTTTAAACAGAGGCTCCTCGGAGGGCCTGTGTGGTGGTGGTTCATTTGCGGTTTGGTGCCTTTGACCGGACCAGGACTTGAAATTAAGTGCCTTCGGACTGATTGGAAATAAAGGGTTCGTTTTAACATGGAGGGTCCGAGCCGAAGCAGTGGTTTCAGGCAGAGCCGACGGTCTCGTTCTCAGCGCGACAGGGAACGGCAGAGGAGAAGAGTCGACCTGGCTGAACAACGAGCCACATCCCTGTCCTCGGGCTCTGAACGTGAAGCTTGTGGAACAAACTCGGTTCTTGGTGCCGGTGGACGAGAATGCCGACCCGGATTTGGAAGACACAGGCCTCCTCGTCGGAGGAAAAGGGAATCGATGTCATGCGAGGAAGACCTCATCGATGGTTTCGCTATTGCGAGCTTCATCAGTTTCGAGGCCTTGGAGGTAAATTCACAAGCGATACACTGATGCACCTGATAGCACGCCAGTCTTGTAGGGTGCAATGTATTTTATTGGAGTTTACTAAAGATGACAGGAAATTGTGTGCAATGCAAACTTGATTTCCACCTAAGTCATTGGTGTTTGTTCAGGTAATTACCTACGGCGTTTTTTAAGCTGTTGCAGAGCACCCCTTTTATTATCTAGCCGTTCCTTTAGGGGGAAGACCAGTATTATATGCCGTTGAGGCAGCTGATGTCTCCGGCCTGCAATATTTCACGAAGTATTGTGCTTCAAGAGGGCCCACCGTGCACATGTTACCAGCGTCTGGTGCTCCCCTGGTTCAGTATAGTAACTGCACGCTGTACCCTTTTGCACAACTCTTGAACAGTTATTCCATTGTCTATTTAAATGTGCTAATAAGCTCATGTGCGGATTAAGTATGTAGCTATTTGTATTATATATATATATATATATATATATATATACACACACACCCACCCACCCACCCACCCAGGTATTTCGGTAAAATACATATTCTCCCTAAACAACCACACTTGGAGCTTGAAACATATAAGGGTTGTCACAGGCAGTTATTCAGTGATCTATATTATTTAAATGACCAAAAGCAAGCCCTGACAAGTTAATACAACTACACGGTTAAACCCAAACTATCCTCCACAAACTCTGCGACAGGCTCAGGAAGTCATTCTGCATGGCAGTTATCAACATAGGCGGCACTGATGCATCATTTGCCATGTGAAACAAATTCATAGCAGTGCAATCCTATGCAAATGAGCTGCAGTGTAGAGCAACATGCCAATAAAATAAGTGGTCTGAGTTCAGCACTTTAACGAGCGTTACCTGTCCTACTTAAGGGAACGTTGTTAATATTTAATTTTACCATAGCAAAGATACTTAAATTGCATGCATATTTAGCCAATTTCATACAAAAATATTTGTTTTCTGTGTTTCGTTCTTCATCATAAACTTGTGTATTAACATTTTAATAGTTGGCTTTCCGTGGGTAAACATTCATATACCTGTAGATAAAAGACAAAATATTCAAATCAAGGTTCTGTTTTCATCTACATTTTGCAAAGAAAAATTAGGACCAAAAAAGAAAGAGACAGCATCTTCTCTATTATTCATATTAATGCCAATGTATATTAATTAATCCTAGGGTTGAGTAGGAACTGCATTGTTCCATGCTATGCTCAGTAAAAAGTTCCTCACCACTGAGGCAACAAGTTGACCTATAAACTAGAACAAGAGATATATTTGTGATCTCTTGAATCTAAACCATTTTAAGACCTTGGCTAAATACTGTGTATTGAAACTGTGCCATTAGCCTTAGTTTATCAGCAAACATCAAAATAATCAGATTCATGAGATTTCATCATAAGACCCTTACCCGTTTAGAAAGATTTAAATAATGAACCAAAAAGAAGTAGTCCTGTACAGCCAAGTATGAAGTGTGATGCTTAGTCTAGTCACATTACATTCATATATATTGAAAGCCACAACAAAGGATTGGCATATTGTCAAGTTGGGTTTGTAATCAAATGCGGTATCAGGAATAAGGTTATTGCTTTAAGTATGTGTTACATTGATGACATTAAAGAAAAAAGAACTGCCCCAGTTGAAGTCAAATTGTTTTCTCCCAAACATTGAATATCCTTAAAGATTGGATAACTAATACCTTAAACATGGGCAATGGTGTTGTTTCATGATGTGTGTTGGTTGATAAGGTGTGTCTCAGTTGGTTACTTAGGAAAATCGAATGACATGTAACCAGACATGCCCGGCAAAACAAACCAATAAATGAATACTGTGTGGAGGAATGTCAAAAGGTTGTTTGGGAAAATGCCAAAGAAAATTGACAAAACCAATGCTCCTTTCTTTTCTGAAACCTTTGCATGTTCGGCCTTGAGAATTTATTAGTTTGAGACGTTTGAAAGTGTATTCAAAGAAAGAAAAGAGTATTTATATCTTTATTTTTTATTTTAGTATTTTCCCCTTTCATCATCAGGAAATATGACTACTCCCTCTAATAGAAGACAAGTGATCTCACTGACGCTGGAATTTCCCTTTTCACACATTGGCCATAGATCATTTCTCATCGTGCTTTCACCTTTTAGTCAGGTGTCACGCCATTAGTGAATTAATAAAGCCCATCCAAAAGGTCCACTTTGCACTACAACCATGTCAGGACTAAGTCTACCCCTAACAACCAGGCCTCCCTCTGTCCGATGACCCTCAACCCTCTCTGTCTCCTCTCCCCAGATGGACTGCTCTCTGAAGCCCACCCAGCGCGCCGCTATGCTGATGGGCAGAGGCAACAAGAGGAAGAGGAAGCGAGGGCCGGAGGAGAACGGTGGAGGGCCCCTCTCGGAGCCCGATGAAGGCGGCCCGCCCAGCTTCTCCCATAGTTGCTGGAGCACGAATAGAAAGAAGAGGAGAAAGACGGATGTAAAGGTGCTGCAACCACATCATATTGTTGAGAACCAGCATCTAGCTCATTATCTGTTCATCTGTTCTGTTCATATAGCTGGTTGTGTATGGGGTTCCATAGATCACACTATTATGTTTGCCATGTATGCAAGATTTCCATCCCACATATATGTGACATTGCACTAGTCAATGCTCTTGGTGTTATAAGGGTCTAGACATAACACTAATATGTAGTCTTAAGCAGCCTGGTTTGCTTCGTCATTGGTTCCTTCCTCTTACTTTTAACTGACTGCACATAATACATAATGATTGAGGTTGAGACTGATGTGACAGGAAATCAGATTGACAAAAATAATATACAAAAAAGCCTCAATGCTGTTCAAGATCAAGATCTTATGGCATCTTCTTAATGACATTTTTTAGTAGCTAGCTCTATGTGGCTTCTAAAATGCTAGATGAAATTACAAAGGTAAACAACTAATGGCTCACATGCTGGTGTAGAGCAAAGTGCCGGGGGACATCCCAACTTAATTAATGTGTGGAGAAAGTCTGTAGCAAAGCAATCGTAACATTATATTCATTCTTGTACACCTGGAAGTACAGCTAGATCTGTTTTTTTTTATCCCAAGTCACACGCAGGCCAAAAACAAACCTGGGTAAGCTAAGGCTAGAGCTAGAGAAGATGGCCAGGAGCATTGCAAGGGGATAGGGTGAAGCCTGGGGGTGACCATTGTGAAAACTCTCTCAATAATGGGAGAGATGGCCCGCAGCCTAATACTTTTGTTATTTTTTTCCAGGCGTATAAAGTGTGCTAAAGGCAGAATTAATGAAGGTTTATTCGACTCTACTTAGGAGCTCTACTTGCCATTCATAATACCTGTAGTGTTTGTCTTGCCTTGGTTTTAATCTGCTCTTACACAATGCATTAAAGCTAGAGTAGGCAATTTGGGGTATCCAGCCATCTAGATTCTGAAAATATCCATCTAAAGAAATCCAAAGACCCTCTCAAAAACCTGTGACTAGCTCTCTTACTTTAGCAGTAGGTCTGCCTAGCTAATGGAAGACTCCGGTCATGCGCATAAGTTCACGGTCAGATTGAGTGCATGTAGGTAGACAGACGGGAAACCCATCCAATCCTTTAATTCAGGCCAATTGAAATGATGGGACAGGCTCATTACAGGCCTGCGACTGCAGATACCGCACATTTTCCCTTTGTTAGCATTTGAGCATTTTGAACATCATGCATCATGATTTATTGATTCTTTCGGGGTGTAAAGAGAACTTGAAATATGACAAAATGGCTTCTAAAATATATTGCCTACCCTAGCTTTAAGAAAATGTAGAGATTAAAATTGTAAGAGTTTTACAAAATACTTTCCCTGCATTAGTTAACTAGGGATGCCAACCTGGAAGCTGCTCTTCAAAAGCCTTCTAATAATTGAATAATGCAAGCAGATAGGCATGTTTACCTGACTAAATGTTGTGCTTTACTTTGCTATAGGTTGTGACTTTAAAATTGTGACCTTGTATCCTTTTTACAGGGCGCCTCTGCACTCTCTTTGGAGACTGGCTACATTGTAAGTGTGTTTCTGCATTTTTTGTTGGTTTCATATTGATTTTCCGAGCCTGTGCTATCTCCTCCAGTGTTGTGATCATATTGTCAGAAATACCAATTAATGTTATGTATTGTATGGGTCATCATTAATTGTGCAATTCTTTCATTCTTTCTCTTTTAGTGTGACACTGAGAGTGATTCAGGAGATAAGGTGTGTATTCTATTTTGTATTTAATCTAATCTTTAATTGAATACATTTTAATTTAAGACATGTGTGTTAGGCTCTTAAAAGCAATACAATCCTTTAATTATTCCTGTGTTCAGTTGACAGAAGTTTGACCTAATAATGAGAAATTTGCTTTATTTTATTGACTTGCTATTTGGTATATTTGAACCTTGTTGTTATTTCTTGCAGGCCTCTGATGGTTACATGGACCCAGTGTTCACAGTCAGTACCAGGAAAGGTAAGACCAGGGAACTCTTCTTGCTTTAGTTTGTTCATCTGGGAGACTTTTGTCCATAATTTATTCAAGGGGAAGTAGCACTTTTACACAGTTTCCTTAGGCCTGCAGACACATCTCCAGTATTCAGTTTGTATGATAAGGATTCTTATAAAGTAGTTTTTAGTTTATATATTTCTAATTGGAATTAAACCCATGTTCCCAATGTAAGCTTAAGTATAACTAACAACCTGCACTGCACTGTTTTCCTCTAGTGATGGAGCCTACCCCTGTGAGCCTGGCCTCGTCCATGGGCAAGAATGGCCCCTCTTTGCCCCCCCGGTGTGGAGGCATCGCTCGCCTGATGGTGACCCCCAGGGTGTCGGGCCTGGAGCGCAGTCAAGAGAGGAGCCTGGAGCCCGTAGAGCCTATTTCTACTTCTTCTTCTACCTCTTCTGCCCCCTTCTCCTGCCTGAAGCCCCACATGGCGGTCCCATCCTCAGTCAACCGACCCAGTCAACGCAACGGCCTGCACAGCCGCCAAGGGCCCAGCCCTCCGCAGCCCAAACACAAACCCTCCCTCATGCGTCCGCCCACTCCTTCCACTAGTATGTCCATGCCCCTCATGAGGGTCCCTGGATCGTCGGGGCCTATGCGGCCCCCGTCGCGAGCCGGCTCTGGGGCCCTGTACACCTCCCCTGGCCTTCCTCCTCCTCCGCCTCTCACACAAGTGTCTGCACATGCTAATGCCACAGGTAGGAGCCCCTGGGTCTCTCTATTCCACTCCCTACTCTGCAATGCTGTTAACTGTTCTTCACCAGATGATTCCTATATATGCTATTGCTTCATTGTTCTTTCTAATGTTGAGCTTGGAAAAACCGAGAAGGGACCTGAAAGGCAAAGCTATATGCCAGGCTACACGCCAGGCTTTACAGAATATTTTATTTGTTTAGAGAACCTGAGTTAGCTGCTGGTGAAATATCACCAAAATGCGCGATGTGTTTGGATTAGCATGTTTGGCATTGCAACAACATTCTGAGTACGATATGATGTCCTGCTTGCCAATGTACACATTCAGAGTAGCCCATCAGAAAGAGATACGTGATCACCAGTGTTGTGAGAAAATGTTGTTTAAAATATAACATTGTTATACTCACCACGGTGCTGCCTTGTAGTCCCCCCCCCCCCCAGGTTCCCCAATCTGCTGTAACAGGTAGCACTGAGTGTGTGGGCCTCGGTCCTCACTCTGCTCTAACAGGAGGAGAACTGAGTGTGTTGAAGCACTGGCCTGGGCATAGTGTGAGCTTTGGTGATTCAGAGGGCATGTATCTAAGGCACCGCTTGGGTGCCAAACACAAAAGTAGTAAGAGGAACAACAACATTGGCGGTTCATTTTCAAGGAAAGCTGTTTCACTAAGCAGAAACGGGCGGAGCGACACATTTTGAAATGGGCCCCTATAGTTTGGCAGAAACCATTCTCTGCATTGTCTTGAAAGGTAGCGTTGGAGTGAGATGAGGCTATACAGCCGGCTAGCGTATGCCTTGCATCTAGGTGACGGTTCATGTGTGGGCAGAGAACTGTGAAGTTTTAACAGGAAAGGAAACACCAACCGGCCTGAATGTGCTGTCCATCATATTTTGTGGTCAAGGTGCTTAAAATAGAGCTGTGTTTTAGACTGTGCACTCCAGTGCCACTCTGCCTGGCATGAATGAAGCGCATTCCAGATTTTAATGAGTTGCATATTGTACCATGATTTACCAGTAGCATAGTTAAAATCTGGCTAAAGATTAAAAATAATTGTCTTTTTGTTTTTATTTGAACCATCTGGTTTTAAGCACTGAAAGAGTCCAACCTGTGCACTTTGTGCTGTGAAAGTCTGCTAACTGTATGATAGACCGCCATAGTGTTTCGTAATGGATGAAGTGGCTAACCGTACAATGGCTTTCTCTCTACAGATCAGGAACTGCTGCGTCTCAACTCCCGCTTCATGGCCTCGCAGGAGCGTGACGGCCGCCGCAGCGCCCCCGGCTCCGAGGGCAACGCCGTGGGCGCCGCCGGCCGCTCCACGCCGGGCGGGCCGCCCACCTCCAGCTCGTCGGCCAGCTCCTCCGGCAGGACGTCCCAGAACCAGCCCAGCATCCCGCCCCTCAACTTCCAGATCCATCAGCACAACCATCAGCACCAACACACGCACACGCACCAACACTTCACGCCCTTCCTGCACCCGACGGCCACCGCGCCGCCACTGGTGAGGAGAACCTTCCTGTTGGCTCCTGGGGCTCTGAGCCAGGCTGGCACAAAGGTCCAGTTGGTTGTATTATGGTGGTTCTCTTTAACCAAAAACATTCCTTTGTCTCTCTTTTTTAGTTTGATAAATATCCTGGCAAGATGGAGGGCTTGTACCGACACACTGTGAGTATTTTGTCAGTATTTTATGTTGTTATGAGGATTAGGGCGGCACAGTGGTTAGCACTGCTGCCTCACACCGAGAAGGTCCTGGGTTTGGGGGGGGGGGGGGGGGTTCACTTCCCCAAAACATGGAAGTGAACACTCCATAAGAAAGGCAAGGGCACTACATCTTGGTTAACACTCCTTTCCTGCCTATTAGCAAGGCCAGGGTACCACACCTGGCCTTGGAGTGTTAACACCTGGAGTTGGTTCCAGGGTGCTACCCTGTGAGAATGCCCACTGCTCCTAGCTCCAAGTTAATGGTCCCATGGCATGAAAATCGCACTTTATGAGGTTTTCTAACATAAATATGAGTTCCCCTAGCCGGCCTATGTCCTCCCAGTGACTAAAACTTGCGTTCGGTGTAAAATAAGCACTAGGTGTTCTGCTCGCCTTTGAAAAACGGAGGCTCAAGCGCGCTGATTTGGAATGTGGTCCCATATGTCGTCCTAAAGGATCTAAGCTCCTCCCCTTTCTCTGCCTTGCCCGCCCAGAGAATTTGGCCCGCCAATGAGACACGACCGTGCGAGCTCCATGTGTTTGTGTGTGATTAAACACACTGTATCGCAAGTGTTTGCTGTTTGTGTTATGGCGCATAACACCTCGGTTCTTTGACGTCTCTTGTATTTCCACAACGAGACTGTAGTTGGGGTTATCTCAGCCATGGTTGAGAAGGAATTGGGGGGAAAGGAACTTTGGCTTTGACTCCCTGAAGTACATGAACTGCGACATGCTGCCTGCCGCCGGTTGCCGCGAGGCACCACCGCCCGGCAGCGGACAGCAGGCAGCGCGCGGTTCAGTCTACTTCAGATTGATGTGGACGTGGAAGAACCAGAGACGTCGGAGAACCCGACACGGTCTTTTGAGATTCATAATATCGTATGGAGGCTCACAACTTTTGACCGTTATAATATATATTATATGATAGCTATCTATGTATAATATGATATTATTTAGATATAGAACTCCAGGACCCCCGTGTGTTCTAGAATATTTAGAGCACGGCTAAAGGCTGTGTGCGCCTCGCCATTGCGATACATCCACAGTAAAAAGCACATGGTACCGTGGCTGTCAGCTGCTCAGGGCCACACCCCCACCCTCCTCCTTGACCCGCCTCTCTCCTCCTCATTTGCATTAAAGCTACAGACACAGAAACGGCGCATTTGGGGAAAGCTCAATGTACGACTGGCTCGTAGTGGCTGTAATTCTGCACCACGGCTGAATTTCTGGAACGTCTTCAACTACTGTGTTTGGTGCATACTAATATCTATATTAAGGCATCCATAAAGTAGCATGCCATGGGACCTTTAAGGGTGGGTTATAGCAGGGGAGTTTCCCATGGGATTATTTCAAGTATCATTATGATGAAGTACCAGGGATAACAAATCAAATCCAGACTCAAATCGTTTTATGTAGAAATCGCTCGTATATAAAAATAAAAAACATCAATGGCAGTCATACTTAAAAATCAAGGCAAGCTACCCTATATACAACAGAATACATCTGTTTAGAATTACGGGGTTTAAAGTAACCAGCGCATAAGCCCTACTGCCCTACTATAAAGCCAGCGGGATAGGTGTAGCCTGCTGGTGACTAAGTCATGTTTCTGTGTGTGCTTGTGGCTGATGTAGTTCTTCCCACAGTACCCCCCTCCCTCAGTCCCTGGCATTCAGCCCGTCATTCCCCCCACCGGACCCTTCAGCTCCCTGCAGGGAGCCTTCCAGCCAAAGGTAAGTAGGACTGTCCTGTCCTCCTGGAAATCACAAGCGTTCTTTATCAATGAGGAAGTATGCCGTCAGATCAGTCTGCCCCTTCGGTCACTTGACAAGGCCATTGCAGATCTGAGAGTAGAACGCATCCACACCAAGCATGAAAGTATGTATGAAAATATTATTAAGGGAATTCCCAGTTTATTGATAAGCATCTGATCATCACATTTCATTGAGAGGTGGTCAAAGGCACCTACTGCAACTTCGCCAACCACTAACCTACCTGACCACATTCCAAGATGTGTTTTCTCTGTGTATCAGAGTGGCACACACATCATTTATCCTTCAACAACGCCTTGGATACCCTGTTTGACCATGTTTAGTTGAGTCGCGCAGTGAAAACCCTTCTTGAAGTAAACTTCTAGAATCATTAACATGAATAGCAGTGAGTCTGTGTGACCAACTTGATACATGGTCACTGCTAGTTATTTATAGCCAGCCGCTTCATTAGACTGTCAAGTATTGTTCCATTGGATGCCCTAAACGTATGTTGGGGATACGTGTAGGCTGCCTGGCCGACGGTGCTGTGCTGATGTTGTTGTGCTGTTCTTGACAGCCTCTCGTCCCTCAGGGAACCGGTCCTGAGCTGACTGCCCGGCTAGGGGTGGTGCCACACCACCTGCAGCCCAAAGACCCCAGGGTGAGGATGACCTCTATATCCTATGTACTCGCACGGGAATGTGGCCCTCTATCATGTTTACATATGGAGGTTGTCCTATGAGTTACTTGTCTTGATCCGAGACCAGTATCTCTTAATCTGAGTCTTGGCGCTAATGATGTGCACCGAGATGTGCTCAGTCGCTACATAAACATAAGAAGGGAAATGGTATGAAACTTGTTTAAGTGTTTTTTACGGTTCTGTTCTCTCGTAGCTAACTGAACCATTTGGGACATCGTTGAAAGTCAGTAATGTAAGCAAAAGATGGACACTTGAAATCCCGAGACATCCCTTCAGTCCTGGGGTCACCATTTCACCCACTCTTTGAACTAACCCTGTTCCTTATCGTTCTGATCGACTAATGCTCGTCTAATCAATGCCTTTGCACACCATATTGGGTCTTTCTGTAGAACTAGAGTTCACGTCTATCTTTGTTTCCTCTGCTATGGCTTTGCTTGTACGTCTCCTTGTCTACTCTTTATGCTGATGCCACTGTCTCTTTTTCTACGAATAACATTCATTGAACGGACCTAGTATGTTCACGTTAGCAAAACCCGAAAACTAATTGCAATGCTTAACCCTGATCATTTGCACCGACTTGGTGTACAAAGACTTCTAGCATGTCTTTAAATGGCACATCCACTCAAGCTCCACGTAACGCTTGGCCTTCGTCTTTTGCAGAAACCGGGAAAATGGTGTGCTATGCATGTTCACGTGGCCTGGATGATCCTAAGCCATCAGAAGAAGGTGAAGGTAGGCTGTCCAATGAAAACAAATGTTATAAAACGTAACATTTATGTAATGAAGATTGAGGTAATTGCATTGTTCTTTTGCTAGTAGACTTTCTTATAGCCTAAATCTTAACCAGCATCCAATTGGAAGCAAACTGTGCATATTTCATAAAGCTTTTAATTTAGGACTTTTTGACCAGATCTGTCGGAATTATTCCACATGATAAGCTTACGCCAGGGTCCTCGTTGATTTTACTTTTTTCTTACAATTTGTTCAATTGGGTAAGATATCCATGATGTCCATGATTTGTCCTAAGTCACCTCCTTCCTTTGTGTCAGCTGATGCAGGCTGATCCTCACAAACTGGACTTCCGTAATGAGCTGTTGCCCCGCATGCCTGGAGCCGGGGGCCTGGGCCCTCTGGGGCCCATGGGAGGAGGCCTTCCTCCGACACATGACCTCACCAGACCTGCCAGTCTGTTCACCGTAGCAGGTGTGTGTATGTGCGCACAGCTAAGTGTTTTTGGGAGTAGAAGGCAGTGAATAGCTTTGGTTATTGTGGTCTTTTTTGTTTTCTTTGCACACTGAATACTTTTCAGTAGTTATTAGAAATGTGAGAAATTTTTGCTAATCCTTTACCCACCGTCATGCACTATTAATTGTGTGTTTGCATCTCTGTTGGCTGTCTTAATGAATGAGGTCAGGTTTAAGAAAATCATATGTCCCTCCTTTCCTGGTGCCCAGGTGGAGTCCATCAGTCCTCGAGTCCTTTCATCCCTCCATCAACGCCTCACTCGTCTTTCCTCAATCCAGTTGCACACCTGGGTATGCTCGACCGCCAAAAGACACGTCAGTGGACAGTATCCGTGACCATATCTGTCACTTTGATTCACCCCATACGGCTTTGATTTCTTCTACATGCCTTTTCTGTTTTGAAGCAAAAAACGTTCCTGTATTGTTTATTCCTAACAACTATAACAATTAGTTAAACAGTTAAGATAAAATAGGAACACTAACGTCAACTTGGATAAAATATACACTTGGTTGTTGTTCTCAAGTGCATTAGATGCCTCACATGCTTCAAAAGGATTATCCTCTTTCTAATATGTTGGGAAGGCTAAGGCCTATAATTCATTTTCTTTTGCTGCTGTTAATCATGGGATGATAAACCAGTTCATGGTGTGTGTATTTAACATATTGACTTGTGCTGCTGTTAAAATCCCATTCTAAATCAGTGGATTATAAACCAGTTGCTTATGGTGTGTGTATGTTTCAGATCCATATGGCCGCTCACCACCTTTTACTCCACTGGGAGCGCTAGGCTCTGGAGCCTTTGGAGGACTTGGTAGCCCAACACTGGGTCAGTCTAGCACTACTACCGCCTTGATAGACACCTATTTATCTTCCAGACCCATAGATAGACAAGCTCTTCCAGTATCTTTCAGCCCCCCTGCCCTGTAGGCCGTCTCCTCTTTCTAGTTTTGCACATGAGAATGTAAAACGGCCGGGGATAAGTAAGAGCAAGGTCCTCGTACTGAGACCTGGTTTTGGTTTCCCTGCAGGTGGCTCGGTTTTCGGCCACAAGGACTCTCCAGCCAGTGTGGTCAGCAGCATGTCCAACCCTAACCATCACGACCCGTGGAACCGCCTGCACGGCGGGCCGCCCGGGTTCCCCGGGGGTCCCAGCTGGGCCAAGGGGGCGGAGAAGCGGGACGAGAGGGACCGAGGGAAGGAGCTGGACAGGAGAGACGTCCCTCACATCAAGGATGAGAAAGACAGGTGTGCAAAGCTATATGTGCTGCCTTTTACCTTCCATGCACTTTAGGATTTACAATGTAACTTTTAAATAGCTCTATTGAAAGACTTATTTCTTCAATCAGGATTAATAATGGAAAGACATGTGCTTTGTGAAACAATGCTGTACTCATGCGGACACTTTGTGTTGCAGAGACAACATGCTGTATGGCCGGCAGCCTGTGAGGATGTCCCCCGTCGCCCCCCCCTTCAAACCCCGCAGCAGCACCCCGGTGTCCCACCTCAACGGTCACGGCAGCGGGCTGGGGGGCGGCGGCGGGCCCATCGAGGAGCTGGCACGCAGCCTCAACCGAGAGCGGGACGGGGACAAGAGGTCCCCCATGCAGATGATGTCTTCGAGGGGGCCGCCGCTCGGCCCCTCCTCCCTAGTGTCGGACCAAGAGCGGCCCAGGTCTTCCTCGTCCTCCGTACTCACCACTCCCCCACCCTCCAACCGCTCGGCCCCCTCCCCCTTGGACCTGTACCCCCGTGGCCCCCAGCACCCCGTGGGACACGGCCACCACGGCGAGCACCCCCACGGCTCCTCCCAAAGAGACAACCATCCATCTTCCTCCTCCGGGTCGGCCGCCGGCCCCAACATGAGCCTCGGCAAGAAGCCTGACCGGACCCCCACGCCCGTCTCCAAACACCCCTTCTCCATGGCCCCCGGGAAGAAGGCCGATCGGACCCCCACGCCCGTGTCCAAACACCCCCTGCTACTTCCACCCGTCAAAGTCAAAGAGGAGCGCAAAGAGGAGCCGGAGCACATACCCATCACCCTGCACCAGCCTCCATCCCACGGCCACCCCCACGGCCACGGCCACGGACACCCCCACGGATTTGAGCGTCCAAACAGCCGCACCCACCAGCCCAACTCGGGTTCCTCTTCGTCCATGTCCCTCACTCCGACCCCGGGGGTTCCCCTCCCCACGCAACACCCTCCTCCCCACCACCACCACCTGTCTCTGCTGGAGCACTCCAGGGCCATCGAGGCCTACCTGGGGAGCGCCGCCGGAGCCGGGGGCCTGGTGATGGGTCCAGGGGGGGAACGCTTTACCCACGGCCCGCCTCAGGGTCCGTCGCAGAACCCGCACACTTTCACCTGGGACCCCTGGCGGGAGCTGGCCGCCCAGCAACAGCAGCACCAGCGCAGGGAGGCCATGGCCATGCGCTCGGACCCCCACCTGGCCCTGCGCTCGGACCCGCACCTCGCCCTGCGGTCGGACCCCCACCTGGCACGCCTCCTCCAGCACCAACACGCTCAGCGCTTCCTGGAGGCGGAGCGGGCTGCGGCCGTGGCGGCGGCGGCGGCGGCAAACCCTCACCACCCTCAGACATCTACCTCTTCCGCCTCCGTTCGCCAGGAGTTCAGCCTCATGGCCCACCACTTTGACCGGCCCCCCCAGCTGGGGCCTCCGGGCGGCGGGCTGATGGACGAGGAGCAGCGAGCCCAGATCCTGAGGGAAGACTTTGAGCGAGCGCGGTACTTTGGCATGCACCCGCACTCCCACCCGCACCTCTCCGCCGGCGGCCACCTCCAAAGCCAGTCCCACGCCGCCACCGCCGCCCACCTGGAGCAGCTGCACCCGGGCCTCCTGGCCCACCCGCTCTCCCACGGGGGCCCCGCCGGCCCCCAGCACCACCCGGGCCTCTACTCGCGCCTCGGGCAGCTCCACCCGCACCACATGTCCAACGGCATCCTGACCAAGACCCCCGCCGGTCTGGTCGGGGCGCTGTCGGTGGGCGCGCCGCCGCCCCTCATTCCCTCGGTGACGAGCCGGTCGTCAACGCCCCCCCGCGGCTCCAGAATGGGGGGGCCGGGCGAGATGACTCTGTACAGCACCCATAAAGACGGGGAGTCCAGATAGTACAGGCACAACACTGGAGATCAAGGGAAACATAAGGATCACTGTGCTGCTCTCAACCTGCCCCCCCCCACCTCCCTCCCCATCCTCTGTAGTCGTCCCTGGCGACGGGCTTCTGCAACGCCCGGCCTGCCCAGACCCACAACCAAACACGGGTCCAGTCGCAACCGAGCGGCCGCACTGGGTCCCGGGAGGGGACATGTGACACTCAGAATGACATGGAATAATATCCCCCTCCCAATAGTTCTATCAGTGCAATTTAAAGGTACATGTTTTCTGTGCATCCTTGTGTATTTTTATTTTATAGGCTGTTCCTTAATACAGTAGTTATTCTAGCTATATGACGAGGCAGTTTTGTTCTTTCGACAGGTAAATCTCATGTTCCATGCTTTATTAAGCAAGCCTTTTCCTGTTGGATTAAAACAATTATTTCTTCCAGAGGGGTGTGCACTTTCAGAACACATGAAGGGTTACTCCTTTTCTTGTTTAAACTCTACGGGATGTTCTAAATCCCTCCTCTACATAAATCATAATCCTGTGTTTCGGATGATGCCTTACAAAATACATTGGTAATGGGATGTTTGGTTTTAAGTCTTTTGTCTCATCATTGTAAAGACAAATTACTCTTGAAATGTTTGAATTAACAAAGTTCAGTGCACATCTGTACCTTCTCTGCCTCACCCTGCAAAATACACACCCTGAACTTGACCACTTCTGTGATTGAAGCTCCTCCACCCTGTTTTCAAGGACGAACATGTCGTTGCATTGTGTGGGTGCACACAATATGTTGGGACTTCCAGTAACTGTTTCCCCACTCCTCTAATTTGGTATATGGCCAGGACCAGATTATAGTAGTATAGTGAAAATGCCTTTGTAATTATTATTCTCAACATTAATTATCTTCTATAATAATAATATTAAATATATTCACTGTTATGTTATTCGTCATTGTTTCAGGTATCAATCAGTACCCTCTCCTGAGGTAGTCCTAAGTAATTAAAGTATCATGCAAATAGCTCGTCTCCACAGAAAAATGAACTGCTCGTGAACGGTTAGCCAGAACCACACTGACCTCTTCAAGGATCTCATGGCTATTGTGTGAGGAGGAAGGTCTGCCTGTGTCGTTGGTTGTGTGTTACATTACATTTGGGACTTGGAGGCTTTTATGTGAATAGCAAGAGATGTTTCGTTCACAAAGATAAGTTATATACATTGGAAAAGTTGGGACACCTGCGTCAAGGACAGAAATGTAAGGTCTTCTGTCAAAAGGCAACTGGACTGGGTATACTGAGAGGAGGAAAGACAATGGGTCAATTATTTTAATATGACCATTTTATACCTTTCAAATCCCCTCCCCTAGAGACCACATATATTAATTATTAAATGAATTGTTGTTTACTGAGTTGTGTGGGTCTTATTTTGTTTGGAATTGAAATATAATGTATGGCGAAATGATCTGATATAATTTTCTATCTATTTTAATTCACATGCATCACATGACAACATTAGGGGGTAATACAATTACAAATGTGCATTGCATAGAAAGTTCTATGCTAAAAAGTGTACACACTTAATCCATGAAAAGCACTGTTAACGGTACAATAGGTAAAACCTTCCATAGCCTGTAAACCGGACAACCATTACCTCGTCACCACGTCCACAAATAAACACCGATAAAACGGTACGGATAAACCACTTGTGTCAATTTCCAATATATGACCGATATGGTTGTTCTTTATAAATAGTGAAAATATAAGGAAGTATATTATAACGCGAATACCAGGATGCATATTAGTAGGCTGTGTATCAAATCTGACATGCATAGAGTAGGCCTAACTACAGGAATATATTTGAGTTTGTATTGATAAATACAAATGTTTAAATACCCCAACTTATCACAATTCAAACTTTACTTTATATTGAATACTGTCAAACAAAAGAAATCTGATAGTGTCTTGAATCCTTTCGGTTTTGATCAGAAGATGCAGCAAATTAACACAATTGAACTGCCGCGCTCGATTGTGTCTCGCGAGATCCTACTATGTTCAGCACTTTGTCAGCAGCGGTCCTCCACCATTTCGCTGCGTAAAGTCTCCTCCCCGCAATCGCTACATTCTGCGCCGAACCCACTCTCTCCCGGTCCGTATTTTAACTTCTTCTCAGATACCTACTTGTACCTCGTTGGGTACCGGGAGACAGTTTGGATTATTAGCATTACGGATTGAGTACGATTTCATGCGGATGACGACTTCTTCAACAAGAATTTAGTAAAAGAAAATTGGTCGGAAATTTCAGGTAGGTGGGAACTTAAGATGGCGGCCATGAGAATGAGGGGGGGGCATAAAGGAAGTTAGGGGGCTTTAAAGGGGGTGAAACCGAAGCGGGACACTATCTGAATATATTGCACTTCACCTTTTCCTTTATGGAATATGAGAAACGTACAATTCATATCATGCTATGGCTAGGATGTGGCCCATATGGATTCGGCGTAGCAGCAGAACAGTGATATTCATTCTCAACCAACTTGAATTGACAGCCCCTTTCTGGTCAATGCAAAAGAGGCACCTGTGGGCTGTCGTTAGCCCCCCTCGGACACCCCTTTAATCGTTGCAAATTTGATATGAAACTTTCAAATGTATGTATATATTTTTTATTTGGACCTTTTTTATGTATGCAGTGCGTTTTCCAGTAATGCAAAAATAGTTTTGAGGTGATTCTTTACTTGTAGATTTGACCCCCACGCAATGACGTCACGAGCGATTGTTCCTTTCTGTCGTGCATGGTAAAGCGGCTTTATAATGCGACTCTTCGTGTGTTCCCGTACAAATGAGAAAATTACTCTTCATATGTATCGGCATTAACAGTCTTATAGCGAGAATCAGCATTACATAATTGCGGGCGGGATAAGGCGCCTGCGCACACAATGAATGCACCTACCAACTATTCGGATTGCTAGTTAGCAATCTTTCCAGTGATGCCAGTCAAGCAGTGTAGGCTATTGTACACGCTACTAAGCTAACTTCACAAGACAATCCCAGTAACGTTCATTTAACCCATTTAAGCCCTCACACGTTAAGCATACGGCCAAGTTTGGGGCAGGTCAGACTATATCGAGGCAACAGTAAACAACGAACATTGTTTATTTTCTAATAATTATTATGATCCGACAAGTCATTGTTA
The DNA here is from genome assembly GCF_949987615.1 of Pollachius pollachius. Taxonomy (NCBI): domain Eukaryota; kingdom Metazoa; phylum Chordata; class Actinopteri; order Gadiformes; family Gadidae; genus Pollachius; species Pollachius pollachius. Next base: position 14,848,785 of record NC_136952.1, on the reverse strand, counting down.
TTGCATAGAACTAAAAAAAACAATCATGTCGTTGGTGGGCTAACGTTTTGAACAAGTTCCCGACCCCAGTCACAATGAATAATGTTCGCATTGACGAGAGAGCAATGAATGACCGAAGGCCCGCGCGCAGTCCGCCGGGTTTAGCTCGGGGAACGCGTGCTGCACGACCCCTCCGTCCCAAAGTGACAACCGCCACAAAGCGTACCGCTTTTCCGTCCATCGTGTGTGTCCCTTTCTCAGACTACTGACACAATGACCAGAACGCCGGTGCCCACGCAGTCCCGCAAGACCACATAAATGTCCGTTACTTCTCGGTAGCATCGGCTAGCTTACACATCCACAGGTCTGGGCGGCAGTGTTATTCGCGTGATGTGACATTAATTCCGCCCGGCACGGGAACATATGTAGTAGTTTCATTATCAGAAGGGTTTGGTTCACAGCAAGTAGTTCAATGTCGAAGTCTGAGTAAACAATATTAATGTTAGCACCCAAAAGCATGTATTTTGTCTAGCCTGTTAGCATGCTAATATGTTGCTTTGTTGAGAAGGCTGAGGTATACAAGTTGCCAATTTGTAAATAAAGGTAACGTTCATTACAACCGTTTGATTTCTGTCTCTTTAGAATATGTGGAGGGGATCTTAATGTCAGCATCCTGGAAGTAGAAAGCACAGAAGATCTGTGTGTGACACCACAGACAGGTAAGTCATTGCCTAGAAAATGTGTTGTGGTGTGTGTGTTTGTTTATATATGCGTGTTATTAAAAGTATGCCTAAACGTATTGAACCTATGACATTTTTTTTGTATGTCCTTTCTTCATTTGAACAGCTTTTAGTTTTCGTTTTTTGCTTCTGAACATCGCATGCCGATTTGGCTGGTCAATATGAGAATCTTTATGAATGGGGATGTGTACTACCTGGGTGGATTATGCTACAAACAATTGTATTGCTGCTCCCAATTTAGTTTTGACGTTCCCCTTTTTATGATGAGCTATAGTACATGCATAAATGATTGGAAAATATAGTAGTTTACCTTTTTTTATGAGCTTTGTTTAATAATAAGCCTTTTCACCTAATCCAAATATTGTATTCAATATGTCGGTCTGATCCATTGACCCAGATCCCCTCCTTGTTTTCCTCCCCCAGGGGCAGAGTGTAGCCGAGGCGGCGCAGGGGGAGGAAGCTCCCGGGGGGAGGTGGTGCAGCGGCACGACCCCCCGGCTGTGGATGTGCTAGGTGTCGACCCTCTGGCTGCACAGAATGTGGCTGGGTTGTCACCTCAGCATGCCCCGCAGCCGGTCGCAGCTGCCCCCTTCCCAGCCCCGCTGTTCGTCCACGCGCCCGCACTGCCCACGCCAGAGAGCGACGTCCCGGCGGCCTTCGTTGCGGACCCTGCGTTCAACACACCCCACACTGTTTCACAAGGCTCTGAGGAAGGGCTTCCAGAAGAGCGGCTCAAGGCTTCTCCGGAGAGCGTCCAAGGTGGAGGCAGCGCTCCAGTACCCCCCTCTCAGAACTGCAGCCCCGCTGCCGGCCTGCAGAGGAGCCCCCCTCCCCTCACGCCTCCACCTCCTACCCCGTCGTCAGGCATACAGACTGACGTCACAGGGCCAGAGCTCCACTACGGGTTACAAACTGAGACAGAAATCAGCCAGTCAGAGTGTGGTAAAACCCAGACCGAGCCAGCGGGAGAGGCTGGTGGGCTGCTGGTTATTACAGAGGCAGAGGCGGGACCAGTGGCCTCAGCCAGGGACACTTTGGAATATAACTCAGAGACTAGACCAGTCCAGTCACTCTGTGGAGGAGAGCACACAATCACAGACAACCTCCCACAAGCCCCCTCTCCACCCTGTCCCAGCGCTTCCTACCCTGACCGCCAACGCTGCGTTGCAAACCTTTCACTCCAGGACGCCGTTATGGAGCAGTCCACAACGGCCGCCCAACAAACTGACGCCCCGACATCGCAGCCTCAAATCATCAGCCAGGGCCCCAACGGTGCCGGGGAACCGACTGGAGGTGTTGAATCCACGTCGGTCGTGATACAAGAGCACGCCACGGAACTTTCACACACCGCTCATAAACAAACACTATCTCAGCCTCCCTCATCAGAGGTACTTGAGAATGCCGGGCCGGGAGAAGCGGTGTCCGGGGTGGAGCCCTGTGCTGGTGAACAGAGCACCGCCTCCATCAGCACAGCCGAGGTGGAGCCAGCGGAGAGCAGCGGCACCATGGACACCTATAGTGTAGTCTCCTTCACGTCGGCGGGCTATGCGTTGCAAATACAGCCCCCTTCTGCACCCAATGTCCTCCACCCGGACCCAGCGGGCTCCAGCCAAGCGGAGGCGTTTGTTGAACTAGGGTCCACTGCCCTGGCGAACCAGATCTCTACGGTGGATGTGCCAATGATCTCAGAGATGGTGCATTCGTCGGAAACTCAGAGGATCGTGATCGTCGGGGACCCGTCCCACCTCGGTGGGGATTGGTCAGAGATGCACGTCAATCAGAGCTACCTAGTCCAACAGGAGGACGGCAGCATCTGCGAGGCCTCCGTGGTCAACGACCTGTCCTCTGGCCAGCCCAAGCTCTACGGAGAGGGCCTCCAGCTGGACTCCCAGCCCGTCGTCTATGAGATCTGCAGCCTGGTGGAGGGTGTAGCCGAGGAGACGATCTGCGTCAGCAGCACCGTGCAGCCCCACTCCCCAGGCTACGAGGTCAACTTGTTCAACGCGCTGCTGGATCACTCTGAGGAGTACCCGGGCAAAGAGGGTCTGAGCCTGCACATGGAGTCCCCCCTCTGCACCGTGAGCGAAGCCGACGGCGTCCTGATCTCCCAGCAGGCCTTCCCCTCGTCGGGGGCCTCTTCAGTGATGAGCCACAACGTCTCCATCTCGCACCCCGTCACGGCTGCCCTGGGCTCGCGCCTAGTGTCAGACGTTAGTCAGGCTGTCCAAGTGCCCGGCCTGAGTGAGCTTTGTGTCGTTACGGCCACCAGCGAGCACCCCTTGGCCCCATGTCTACCAGCCGACGCTGTTGTATCGTACACGGTGGAGGCCCCTTCTCTTCAGATGGGTGGACCAGAACCGCCCGCTGGCTCCTCTGCTCTCGTTTCTCCCGTGCAGTTTGTCATCCCGGAGGAGGTGGCTATGGACCCGTCGCTCGCTGTTTCAATTCAGACGGATCCGCCACAGTGTCCGGGCGTCACTGTGGAAAACGCTGTGCAGCTGGGGGCCTGTGGGGCCCCTTCAGACGGAGGGACCAAAGACGAATCAACTCTGAGCAGAGCCGCCACACCAGAGACCGCCTCATCCGCCGTAAATCCAAAGTTCCTCCCACACACTAAGTCTCCCCTCCTCGGACAGACATCTTCTGCTGTGTCGCAGGTGTCCGAGATGCAGAACTCTGCTGAACACGTTCTTGCCAACGCCCACAGCCTCCTGGCGGGCTCGTCGTCTGAAGAGTGCCTTCCCAGGGCCGTGTCGCTCGCCAACCCGGTACCAGAGGCGGTTGCTGTTGGCTGCCGGAGCCATCAGGCTCAAGGTCCCGTCAACAGGTCACCCGCCACTGCCCCTTCCACCGAGGCCTTGTGCCGACTTGCAACCGAAAACGCCTGCCACGGAACCCTTCAAAGCAACTCGGACAATGAGGCCTTAACCGCGGCAGAACCCTCGACAGGGAGGCAACTACCTGGACTCCTAAATGTTGCTTCCTCTAAAAGCACCGCCGCTCCGAGCGCCCCCCAGTCCCACGGTGCGCCACTGGCTACGTTGGAAGCAAAGGCCCCCTCTCTCACTGCCCTGGAGCGTCCTGACGCCCAGTCCTACTTCCTCTGTGAGGGTGAGGAGATGGAGCAGGAAGGCTCACCTGAAGAAGCCCCGTCCCAGGAGCCCGCCTCGGGGGAGGCCAGCAGTGAAGAGGAGGGCAGCGACGAGGAGGAAGAGTCGGAGTGCGACAAGACAGATTACGGGATGACCGCTCCGAGCCCAGCCAACCAGGTAAGGGGAACAAGTTTGTATTGGAGTTGGGTAGTAGTTGGGATAAGCAAGCACTTGAAAGCACCGTGTCACGTCCAAGCACGCTGTATTGGACTTGAGGCCACCTTGTTTATACATCGCTGTCGGTTTGGATGTTTCCACTGAAACTACACATGCAATGATCCAGAAAGCCATTATTATGGAGTTGCATGTCAATATGGCACACAGGGTGAGGTGTCCTGGCGAAAGGGTAGCACTCTGTCCACACTACATTTAGGATCATTTTTTTATGTTTGGACTGGGTTTCACAGGGAAAGATGCACCTTGATTGTACCCCAAGAGATTTTATTACATCACAACCTGGTTAATATATTACAAAACCTGAAACTTTGTATATGTAACTGCAAAAAATAGTACTCGTACTGTACCATACAATGGTAGTGTAAAGTTTAAAAGTGTATTATACTTGACCATTCTATAGCCACATTCCTTTTCATATTATGCAGTTCTCATTTCTGTTGTGGAATGGGACAGGGATGTTGTCATTCTTATTAAGAATCAAGTTAGCTTCATGCTGAGTCTGGTGTGTTTTCCTGCATGGTCAGAGCAGGACAGACAGACAGGCAGTGTTTGTCAAGGTGAGTGGTGGTGATAAACATATTGAGCAAATGAAAGGCTTGTTGGCTGGCTGTTGACAGCGTGGTCATGCTGTGCTGCATCCTAATACTGCATCGTCGCTCTTTTTATGATGCAACGTATTGGCCGACAGGGGCATTGGGAAGATGGACCGGAAGTTTGCCACTTTGGACAAGCTGCCGCTGTCCAAAGAAAATGAACCGCCGCTGACCGTTCATGCCACGTTCCCATCGTGCTCCAGTGTCCTCGGTGGATATAGTTGTTCCCAACGTCGTCCCGTGGGGGGTTTTGTGTAATTTCCTCCTGTCCGTCTACCCCCTGTGCCCCCAGGTACGACGGTGGATAGTGGACCGGGTCGTGGCCAGTGCCTCCCCCGTCTCTCCCTTCTCCTCCTCCCCGTCGCCGGGTCCCTCGTCGGGCAGCGACTGGTCCACCCCGCGAGAGAGGGCCTCGCTTCTCCGCGGCCCCCACGGCAAGTTCCTCTCCCCCAGCTGCTCGTCGTCCCTGACAGACCAGACCAACCCCCACCGGCCCCGCGGAGAGAAGGACATGGCGGAGCGGGCCAAACACGTAAGAGCAGGGGTCCCGCCATAGACGCACCTTTTGCTGCACTTCTTACCTGTGCACCTTCAGGATAATCGGGGCTTTATGTCGTTTATGTGTGGGTGGTTTTTCAATCCATTGCGGTCGCTTTTGGTTTGAATTACGCTTGGACTTCATAAAATCTGCAATGGACCTTTTTATTTTTTTAATTTTCTACCTGGTTCACCTGAACACGTTTGTCTTGGTTTCACTAGGTTAATGCATATGAGTTCTAGTTCTAAAGCAGGAGAATTTGTAAATTAAGAAAATGTAATTTCTTCTTTTAAGCTCAGGTTCTAAACTGACTCAATCAAAAGAGATTCTTGGAAGCCGAGTCAAAGGTTGCATATACATTGTAATGCTTATCTTTACCACCCCCGATCGTCTGATATCGTTCTCATTAAAGACTTATAACAACAATGAACTTTGGCTGGACCCTAAAGAACGTTCTATTTCTCATCATTTCCCTTTAGGAAGCAGACATTGAGCACCGCAGCCAGTCCCTGAAGAAGGAGGGCTACTGGTCCACCAAGCGCCTGACCCGTTTGACAGAGCCTGTCCGGCCCAAGGTCCACTGGGACTACCTCTGTGAGGAAATGCAGTGGCTCTCTGCTGACTTTGCCCAGGAAAGGCGCTGGAAGAGAGGGGTGGCCAGGAAGGTAAGCGAGGCCTCCTTGCTGCAAACAAAGCTGAAACACCTATGTTGTCCCCTACCTAATGCGAGCCTGGACATTTAACAAGGGTGTCTCGGCTTAACGTGCTAGCGCCATAACCATATGCACCATCCACCTTCTGCTGACCCAAATCTGTTTCTCGACCTGTTACATTCCCTCCCTCTTTAAATTTTTTTTTTTTTCGATCCATCTTAACTGTCCTGGCAAAAGAGCCTTACAAATGTATTTGAAAGAGAGAAAACATGATGCATCACGACATTGTGTGTGTGCTCAGGTGGTGCGCATGGTGATGAGATACCACGAGGATCTGAGGCAGAAGGAGGAGAAGGCCAAAAGAGACGAGCACTCCAAAGTCCGGAGGATCGCCTCCTCCATTGCCAAGGAGGTCCGGGCCTTCTGGAGCAGTGTTGAGAAGGTTTGTGTGATGTCCTGGATGAAGCACGGCCGACGGGGCCGCTGTCTTTTCTTCTAGGGACCCATATATGTTTTAAGTCACAGCTGCTTTTTTGTGTGAAAGCTTGTCAACAATAATGAAATGTGTTCATGAATGTGGACAATCTTTTTGCCTCCGTGGTAGTCTCACTATGGCTGTATGGAAATCCTGTTCTTGTGTAATTAAATCCATACGGGCACACCCGGACACAGTGATGCAACTTAGTGCTAGTTGCATCATTATACACACACAAATGCTTATACTTGCTCACGATCCCGCAGTCAAATGGAAATCTCTTGCCACGTTCTCACGTGACGTGCCCGTTTGTATCCACAAAGGTGGTGCAGTACAAGCAGCAGTCCAGACTGGAGGAGAAGAGGAAAAAGGCTTTGGACCTTCAGCTGGACTTCATCGTGGGCCAGACTGAAAAGTACTCGGACCTCCTCAGCCAGTCCCTGGCCCCTGCAGCGCCAACGGAGACCCCAGACGTGCAACCAAAGAAACCTTTTCCCACGGCCGGAGAAGACGACGGTGGTGAGCCTTCCCCTCCCTCCGTCGGCTGTTTGGTCGGATCACCTGCTATTAGATGGATTTTGTGTTGCCCGGTTATTGCTAGTGAATGAAAATGAATGAATGGGAGATGAGTCAGTGGGAAACGTTGTCATGGCTACACTCTAGAAATGACTTGTACTTGCTCTTCTCCAGAAGTCAACGGCTTATGTAAAGCATGGTCTCTATTTGCGCTTGTTCAAGGTCTAATCAGGGGGGGTGCAAGGAGACATTATCCTGCTGATTCTCTGTGGGCAGCTTTGCATTGGGCTTTCTACCGGAGTCTGAAAATCATGTTTCAAACATTTGCCTGGAGAACAAAAGCACAGGTACAATGCAGGTGTGAACCCTGGGACTGGCCTAACCTGTCATTCCAGGCTGCTGCAAGTGATAACTGGCGTTGAATAAGCCGAACGGCCTCAGTGGTGAGAGATAAGGTTGGTGCAAGGGCTTCTTCAGGCAGGAAGAGGAAACGACCGGTCGCAGTGCACCGCTACATGTCCACCGTTACCTTTTGATTCACTACCTGGCCTCAACGTCCTCCCGATGTTGGATGGCAGCCTCTGTGTGCCCGACGCCATAACTCTCTTCGTTGAAGGCCACTTCCAGACATTAGTTATTTGGCTGAAAGCTTCTCCTCTGCTGCATGCTCCATCGAGTTCGTCCAGGGTGAACGCTTTTATTGTTTCACAAGTAGCTGTGCATTGGAAACTGGAACCCACCACTAGGACCAATTACGCTACATTAAACCATAAGGAATGCACTTGGAGAGGGGGAGAGAGGGATAGAGGGAGGGTGGTAGAGAGAGGCAGAGGGAGAGATTCGGACAACCTCAAATCTGGGTGAATTGGACGATTCAATTACATTCCCTTCATATTTGTTTTGACCAATCGTGTTACTGAAGACGGGAATCTCTTGGTACTGGAAGTCTTAGTGCAGAATTGGCAAACACCATCTGGGCCAGCAAAAAAAATCCCTGTAAAGGTTTCAGATTATCACGGTTTAGACGGACCACCGTAGATATACACATTCAAATCCCCCTCTGAAAGCTTCATCCATAAATGGATTTTCTTCGGTAGAATATCTCTTATGCCGTCCCACGTATTTTCTGGTCCCCAGCCCAGGCTCTCTGCCCCGAGAAGCTTTGCTATAGCATAGTACGACTGGATACCAGATTAGTGTGTGCGTGTGTGTGAATCTGTGCCCCCTCTTAACAGCTCCTTTACCTATTTTTGCAGACCGAGACTTTGAGCCTCCTTGTGAGGAGGAGGATGACGAGGAGACCATCGACGTGGAGGAGCAGCAGGAGGGCAACGACGCAGAGAGCCAGCAGAGGGAGATCGAGCTGCTGAAGCGGGAGGGAGAGCTTCCCCTGGAGGACCTCCTACGCATGCTCAAGGGCCATGCGGTAATAACCCTGGCACCACGCTGGGGGTCCATCTTGAGTGAACGCATGAATTCCGCTCCGTGTCATGTGTTGGGGGTCGCGTCGGGTAGAGCTTGAGGAAGCAAATGTGCGAGAGATAAAAATGCATCCCCTCTCAGGAATGGGGTAGGAGCGTCGCAACAGATGTAGAGCTTGAATCAAAACCTGATGGTATGAACATAGTCGCTCTACTTGCATGAAACGATGCCTTAAGGGAGGAGGGGGATGTAAGCGTCACGCCAAGAGTTCTGCACCGGTCCCGGCCGAAGCCTTTCCATATTTCACATACACATGGAGTGCATCTGCAGTGCGTTCACACGGACAATGACCGCATATCACTCAAAATGTTTTCTTAATTATTATTTTTTAAGATCATAGCCAATTATGGCCGGGCCGAGCTATGCATGCTAATTTCTGGTCAATTTGATGGCTTTGATGGCTTTTTGATAGGTGGTATCCCTTGAGGGATACCACCTAACATGAACTAACTTATTCCATAGTGACAGGTCATTCTAACCTTCTAACATGAACTATCTTGTTATTTTATGTAAGCAGGTTTGAATGACCGGTCTAGATGAAAGAGACTTCCTCTTATTCCAGAGGGACTGGTCAATCCGACCTGCTTACATGAAATAACTTATTTTATGACTAAATGTAAAACAAAACAAAAATTCTTCCCTTTTTGGTGGTTGACTTGTTTTGGTCTGTTGTACAACAGAAATGCAGGTTGTGGCTGAACAGCGAGTTGTTGCTGCTCTCTGGGTTTGAAATGTTGTTTTCTAGAAGGTTGAGTAATGCTGGCTGTTCACAGGACTCGGCCTCCGAGGAGGGCTCGGATGACAACTCCACCTCAGTCGAGGAGGAAGACGGGGAGTTTAATGCCAACGAAGAGGATGGTAAGACGTGCCTATCCCATAGTATTCACTCAAAGCACTCACTCTGTTGAAATATATACAACCAGTTAAATCCCTACTGGAAGTCTTACGTATACAATTGAGTCGGGGGGCAACAGATTCCCTCCCACATTCTTTCTAGTTAACATGGAGGCACTGTTGCTTGGTGTCATCTCTGAGGTCAAACATCATTACTGAAGAATTGTGCATCTGCTCTCTGCTGTACACAGCAGAGGATCAGGAGGACACCATCGATGCCCAGGAGAAGGTGGAGGGCACCGTGGACCATGCAGAAGAACTGGATGACCTGGCAAAAGAAGGTCGGGTCCTCGTGGTTTTACATTCACACTGTAACCTGGTGGCCGAGCCGCTGGCTTATAGTGACATTGCTGTGGTGGTTTAATCTACATAAACTGCCAGCAACCTTCTGGCCATTCTGTATTATGTATTGAATGATAATAAATAAAGACTATAGCTTGATCTGAATTATTTTGTCACCTCACCATTCATTCATGTTACCTTTCAAGCAGCACCACTGTGCATTGAATGATATCCTGTTGCTCGTCCCCAACAGGTGACATGAGCATGGATGAGCTTCTGGAGAAGTACAAGGGGGCCTACACGTCAGACTTTGAGGAGCCCTCTGCCTCGGCCTCTAAAGCCAGCTCGGACTCTGAGGTGTCCGGGGACGAAGAAGAAGAGACGGAGGAAGATGAGAGCGATGCGGAAACTAACTCCTCCTCTTCAGGTAATGGCTAAAAACTAATTGTTCTTCAGTTTTTTATTGCAATGTTTTTTTTTATTACGACGTTTGCCCTGAGTTGTTTTTGGTCCGAAGAATCAAGCTGTGTGTTTCTGTATGTCTGTGTCTCAGATTCTCCAGAAGACAGTGAGGAAGAAGACAGTGAGAAGGACGAGGAGCAGAGTGATGAGGAAGAAGAGGATGAAGAGGAGGGTAGTGACGAGGACAGCTGTGGGGATGAAGGTATGGAGGTCCTGCTCAAAGAGGGAGACAACAGCCCTCCGTCCACCGGCTCCAGACCCAAGAAGGAGATCAGCCACATTGCTGCTACTGCCGAGAGCCTGCAACCCAAAGGCTACACGCTGGCCACCACTAAGGTGGGTCCCAGTCACAAGAACATGACCTGTATTAATAGCATAGCTTGACATGGAATAGGTCCTTTAACCGGAGAGGAGACCTGTATCAGTACACATTGTATGTATAGGAAGTAGTAGGGCTGGGTAATAATTCAATATTATCGTTTATCTTTGCATGTTATTGTGACGACATTTGATACAGATATCCCCTTATCGTGATAGTTTTTTGGATCTAAATGAATCGCATCAGTTGGAATGTTAAGAGGGGTGTTTTGAATTCAACGTTTAGATATTTGTCTGTTTTCCTTAGCATTCCCCATAATTATCATGATGATACACATTTCCATATCGTCCAGCCCTAAGGAGACCCATCGTGTGTTAATCCCTTCCATTTGGATGATTATTTCCAGGTCAAGACGCCCATCCCTTTTCTCCTGGACGGCACGTTGCGTGAATACCAGCACATTGGTCTGGACTGGCTGGTCACCATGTACGAGAAGAAGCTCAACGGCATTCTGGCCGACGAGATGGGCTTGGGCAAGACCATTCAGACCATAGCTCTGCTTGCCCACCTGGCCTGTGAGAAAGGTAACCTATTCAGTGCGTCAATAAATTCCAATGTACGCAGTGACTTGTGCACGAGATTACTCACTCAGTAATGGTTTGTCCGTTCACCTTGTGCATGCAGGCAACTGGGGCCCTCACCTCATCATCGTCCCCACGAGTGTGATGTTGAACTGGGAGATGGAGCTGAAACGCTGGTGCCCTGGTTTCAAGATCCTCACTTACTTCGGCAGTCAGAAGGAACGCAAGATGAAGAGACAGGTGTGTAACACATGCAATGCAATAAAACCACGAAACACAACCTGCTGAATTGTGAGAGCACAGCTCTTCTTCCCATCTTGATGGATTCTTTCTCTTCCTCAGGGATGGACCAAGCCTAATGCGTTCCACGTGTGCGTCACGTCCTACAAGCTGGTTCTTCAGGATCACCAGGCGTTCCGACGCAAGTCCTGGCGCTACCTGATCCTGGATGAGGCCCAGAACATCAAGAACTTCAAGTCCCAGCGCTGGCAGAGCCTTCTCAATTTCAACAGGTCGGTAAAACTAGACGGGTGATTCATCTCAGTCCAATGAGAATCTCCTTTCAGGGAGAAAGTTCCAAGTCTGAATCATATAAATAATTTCCGTTTGAAATCGACCTACTGGTATATATGGGTGGAACCAACTGCTTTCTCGGGGTGCACAACCCCGCTATACAAAGATGGTCCCTTGTCTAACCCGTCCTTGTTTCCTCGGCGCCCGCAGCCACAGGAGACTGCTGCTGACGGGGACGCCCCTGCAGAACAGCCTGATGGAGCTGTGGTCCCTGATGCACTTCCTCATGCCCCACGTGTTCCAGTCCCACCGCGAGTTCAAGGAGTGGTTCTCCAACCCGCTGACGGGGATGATCGAGGGCAGCCAGGAGTACAACGAGGGCCTGATCAAGAGGCTGCACAAGGTGCTGAGGCCCTTCCTGCTGCGCAGGATCAAGGTGGACGTGGAGAAGCAGATGCCCAAGAAGTACGAGCATGTGGTGCGCTGCCGCCTGTCCAAGAGGCAGCGCTTCCTCTACGATGACTTCATGGCGCAGGCAGCGTAAGTGGTCGCTTTCGTTCAGCGTGGCCTTCACACCTGGCATAGCCTAGAGGTTTGGGGCTTTCCGTCGGCTACTTTCCATTTTTGAACTTTGTCGTTTTCTTTCTGAATGATTGTTCCTCTTGTATGAATGTTTCGTCCACTAGCGGTGAAAAAAGTGTTTGTTTACATCATGACGTTTTAGACCTCTTAAGACTTGTCTCTACAATGAATAACCCATCATTCCTCCCTCTCCGTCTCACAGAGTACGGGAAACCCTGGCCAGCGGACACTTCATGTCAGTGATCAACATCCTGATGCAGCTCCGTAAGGTGTGCAACCACCCCAACCTGTTTGACCCACGGCCCATCCAGTCCCCCTTCATCACCAAGCCCATCGTGTTCCACACGGCCTCCCTGGTGCAGGACGTCCTGGAGGTCTCTCCTTTGAAGGTTAGTGTGAGGAGGGCCCCCCTGGGAGGAGAGCTACACACACTGGATGCTTGTGAACTCACTAGGGAGACACTCTGGCTATTTGTTGGGCAGAGTCAGCATGTCTGGGATTTGTTTATGTGCCTAGTAAGGGCATAGTGCAGTAAGAGACGGGATGGGGAGGCCTGAGCTTGTTTACCAGGTTGACAAGTAAGAGAGAAAAGCTCCTTCACAAAGCTTTTATTGATGACTCATCCTTTACGAGAGCCCATGTGAAGGCTTCGAGAAGAATCCATAATCACGATAACTCTGATCAAGGAATCCTTGGTTCTACATGATGTAGTAAGCCCTTGTGGTTTGTATTTTTTCGAAATGGGGACATTGTTTGTGTTAGTGTTGTTTTCGTTCAGTCAACCTTATAAGCGGCTGAACCAATTAATCATGCAGCACTGTGATCTCGCATTAAAACAAACCCTGCCTTCCTCAGCGCTGTGACCTGTCCATGTTCGACCTCCTGGGCTTAGAGGGCCGGGTCTCTCGGTACCGGGCCGACGTCTTCATGCCCCGTCACAAAGTGGGCCGGCAGCTCATCCAGGAGATCGTGGAGTCTCCGGAGCCGTCCCCTAGACCCAAACCAGTGCGCATGAAGGTCAACAGGTACGGGGAGACACGGCACTTTGAGTGTGGAGCGGCTCTGTCTCATTCAGGGCCAAATGGAAAAGGGATTATTTTCACGACATGATCTATCTTGTACCCCGGAGCTACCCTACAATTAGCCCTAAAACCATTGAAAGAATAATTAATGGCTTACAAACAAACATTAGTTCATTGTTCTGCCTTTCTTACGAGAAGTCACAAGTTGGCCTACTTGCAATACTTCCTCGCGGCGCTGTCTCTCATTAAAACAAACCTGACCTGGGTTGCCCCCATTTTGTAAATTCCTGCATGCGAACACGGTACCCTGAAAATGTTCCATGCGGCTTCGCTGCTAAAGAACAAGCCTCCCTCTCAGACGGTGTGATTAGCCGTACTCGTCACAGACCCTAATGTTTAAGCCAGCAGTTCCCAGCCTCCTGTAATCCTGGGTCATGTCTCGCTGTCAGGACTCTCCAACCACCGCCCAAGACGGACAGTCGGCCGGTTCTGCTCATGAACAAGCCCACCTGCCCGGTGCCGCCTGCCGCGCAGACCCCTAAACCCCCCAGCGTCGCCGAGACCCCCCCACCACCGGCCCCCGTGGTCCAACAAGGTCAGTACCAAGAGATGAACGTATGTGGGGAAATAATGCGTTGTTAAAGAAAACGGAACCCCTGTGGCGTGCAGTAACTGTTGTTGATCTTTATTCTTTGATCTATTAAAGGATCATACAACCTAATGCTTAAATCTGAACCCATCCATCTTTCCTCATTCATCTTCAATCGTTTTCCTTCCCATATCTGCATACCTGTCTCTCTGTCTCTCTCTTTCAGTTGTGTGTTCAGTGGCCACCACGCCCCCACCTCCGCGCCCACTAGTGCACCCCAACCCCCAGACGGCGGTGAGGTCCAGTGGCCCCCGGCCCATTCTCACCGTCAGGGCCCCCACCGCCCCCGGGGCCCCCAGCGTGCCGGCCCAGCCCACCCCCATCCCCAGCCAGGTCCTGCCGCAGAGGGTGCTGCTCAGTCCTGACATGCAGGCGCGGCTGCCCTGTGAGTACCCCCACAGACCCCCTGCTGGTTGTGTTCCCCTGCAGTCTGAGCCTTCACTGTTGCTGATAGTAATTCAATACGAAGTGTTGCATATTTTTGATAGTCTCTCATTTATTAGAGACACTCGCACATTTAGCTTTGAGCCTGAGAGGGGAAACAGAAGGGTACATTATTAGTGTAATATATTCCTATAGTCAGGGGTGCACATAACTGGTATGCAAGTACGCATGCGCGCCCATAATCAAGGATGCGTAACGTCACTTGTGTCACTAAAACGCTTTTGCGTAGTTAACAGAGATCTAAAAAACGAAATACATTGAGCAGCTAATTGGCATTCGCCACCTGCAAAGAAAAGGCAAAGATGTGCCAGGCTCGAAACGAATGATAAGGGCACTGAAATGTGCCCTCATGTGTGCTGTGTGCGCTATGCATTGGTACACACTGGAGAACTGCATGAAATCAGATGATCGCAACGCTCCGTGGTCAAGCTGCTGCAGTATGATAAAGAAAAAATGGGTGTAGCAAAAAAAAAGTTGTGCTTCAGAAGTTGTGTATTGATATGGAATCTCATTTGTGAAACTAGGTAAGTTTCATAAGATTTGATACGTTTGGGGCTATGTGTGGGGTGCGTATCAAACACCATCTCCTGGTACTCACCTGAGTAACTCGCTAAAATGTTTTTTGCACTCCTGCCTATGGTGTGATCAATTCTGAATGGATTACTGTCCATTCATTACTGATTACTGAATAGTTTTTCTGTAGTCTGATGTGATGTATTTCAGGACTGAGAAATGGTACTATTCTATTAGGGTGGTGACCAGTGAGATGCATATCAACCACAGCGAGATGACGATCCTTGAACCACAGGGTTCCAGTTCAGCTTCTGAACCGCGTTGGTCTGTGCCCTCTCTCTGTAGCTGGTGAGGTAGTGAGTATTGCCCAGCTGGCCTCCCTGGCCGGCCGGCCCATGTCATCGTGTCAGGGCAGTAAACCGGTCACCTTCCAGCTCCAGGGCAACAAGCTGACTTTGTCTGGAGCTCAGATCCACCATGTCCCACTGGCACCTCCGCGCCCAGTACAAGGTGAGCATTAACCTAGGATTAAGAGGTGGCAACATGACATTACAAGCTAACTCTGAACTGTTTCTATCCTCCCTCTGAAGCACCATGCAGATTTATAGCCAAATGTACTATGGAAATGCATTTGATTTGGTTATTAAGTGACTTCTCTCTCTCTCTCTCTCTCTCTCTCTCTCTCTCTCTCTCTCTCTCTCTCTCTCTCTCTCTCTCTCTCTCTCTCTCTCTCTCTCTCTCTCTCTCTCTCTCTCTCTCTCTCTCTCTCTCTCTCTCTCTCTCTCTCTCTCTCTCTCTCTCTCTCTCTCTCTCTCTCTCTCTCTCTCTCTCTCTCTCTCTCTCTCTCACAGGTAATGTGATGCACCTGGTGTCCAGTGGGGGGCAGCACCACCTGATCAGCCAGCCGGCCCAGGTGGCTGTCCTCAGCACAGCCAGCACACACCCTGTTCACACCTCTCCAGCTCCCATTGGGACCCAGCTGCCTCTCAGTGTCTCCTCGCAAGGTTTCCCCCCCTCTTTCCTCCTATCCCCACCACCCGAATGGCAAAACCACCCGCACTACCCTCACCACCACCCCAACTTCAGCATCCACACCCCCACTAGCCCATCTTCACCACCATCAACCCAAACCACCCCCTGACCACCAACCAAAACACCACCAGCACCACTCCCCTGTCCACAACACCACCACTCCCTTTCCATTCTTCTGTTTTCCATTCTTCTGTATAAACAAAATCTGGGCAGGACAACTCATTCTGGTGTCATTGGATGGGAATACTTTTCTTTCATTCTTTTTTTGCTTTTTCTTTTACATTTGTTAAGGAATGCCCCTCAGTGTTTCACCCTCTGCGGCCGAATCTCTACCGTGCATGTGTTTTTTCCCTTTTCCATGCGGGTCTGCCTGTTCTCATGTCTTCCCCAGATGGCCCCTGTCCCTCCCATAGACAGTGTCCACGTGACTGCTGCCGTGCTCCTCCTCACGTGAACCTCTCCCCCCCCCCAGTGACCTCCTCCATGGTGAGCAGCCCTGGCATCGTGAAGATCGTCGTGCGCCAGGCCACCGGCAAGGAGGGCGGGGCGGTGCCCACCCTGGCCGTCGCCCCTTCGCCCCGCGTGGCCCCCCTGCAGTTCACCCCCGTCAGGACTCCCTTGGCGGTCTCCCAGCGCACCCCCGGACCCGCCACCGCCACCTACACCATGGCGCCCCCCAGGATCCCCAGCGCCTCCCCGGCCCTGCCCCAGCCCCCCCGCACCGTCCTGAAGGTGGTGCAGGCCCCCCCGCCCCCCGTGGTGCAGTCGGGTGAGAACCAACGCTGGGGTTCTGAGCTTTGAACGACGTCGCCTGGTCAGAAGTTGCCGGGTTCTCGTGGTGGACTCTCTATCAGGGTTCTGATGCGTGTGAAAGGTGAACTGTTAGAACGTGTGTTCCAGTTAGAAACCAGCTGACTCTCCTGCTTTGCCCTCCCGTCGGCTCCTCAGCTCCAGTCCAGGTGACCCCTTCATCGTCATCCTCGTCGACGTCGATGGCCTCCACCTCTTCTTCCAAGTGTTCAGCAGTGGCACCGCGGGACACCAGCGTCGCCAGCAAGCCCGCCCCCCCTCCCAAAGCCAGCCCGGCCTCACGAGCCCCCCCCTGGCCGAGGGTCGCCCCCCGTGCGCCTCCTCGCTCCCCTTTCTATTTGGTCAGTGTCTCATGTCAAGTCCCCTCGTCAACACACAGTGTGAACGGTCACATGCAATAGCTTTGAGTATTGAACGGGTATCCAAGGTCTGCAGTATTCACCGTATCCAACGTCCAACAAGTTTTTCAACTGCTAACCTAGTCACTTAAAACGGACAACAGGTTGCTTTAAATTGCCAATATATGAACTGGTTGTAGCTTTGCTTTAAAAACGATAAGGCTTTCTCTGACTCTCCATGGAGTAGAGCATTACTGTATGGGGGCTGATTTCTGTTATATGCTAACCGTGCCGGTTTTGCCTGGAAATAGAAAGGAAGTGCTGTCCGAGGGCTGCTGTTCACTTACAGACCAAAGGGGCCAGTAATGAGAAGGAATTTCTGATTCTTAGAGTACCTTGTATATTTAAAATACTTGTACCCTGAACACTGGGGCTTTGCCTCACTACAACCATCGGCTGTTAACCTTCCTGTTGCCTGTCCCTCCCTCAGTCCTCGCTGGCAGAGCTCCGTGAAGAACAGCGCCGCAGCAAGCTGGACTTCCTGTCCCGGGTCAACGACCTCCACTGTGGAGCCAGGCCCATCTACGGCCTGGAGGTCCTCGACTTCCTGACCTTCCTCCCGGGCTCCAAGCCCTCTCCGGCCCCCTTGGGCCCCCTGGGGGAGTGGGGGCGGTCGGGCCACACCGCCTGCCTGTTGGCCCAGTCCCATCACCACGCGGACCACTGGCTCCAGAGCCGGGCCCTGAAGGAGGCCATCTACAGCCCCGAGCAGAGGCTCAGCCTGCTCTACCACATGATCGACCGGTACGGGACAGGGGGCTGCTTCATTTGGTTATGTGCCTGTCCTTTTAAGGGACTGAATGACTGAAGGTATAGAAACTATAAAGAGCTGTAGAAAAGCTATTCATTATTTGTCTATTTACAAGCCTTGCCTTGTTCACTACAGATTGTGAAGGGGGGGGGTTTGCTTCATATATTGGAGCTTTTGTCCAAGCTGTTAACTTGTATAGGAACAGGCTCACTTAATATCTGTGTAACTCTGGCAAGTACAGACATGCAAACCCCCTTTCCCAGGAACACAAAGTGAAAGTGAAGCGGTCACCCAGATTTGAATTTGCTCTGCGATCAGACTCCGGATTAATCTATTAGTCAGATCTGCGAGACCACACCAAAGCTATCCCGCTCACCCCAAGCCATGTGTGTGCTCCCGCTGCCCCCAGGTTCACCTTTGTGATCCCCCCGGTGGAGGCGGCCCCCATCACCATGCACTGCTGCCACCCGCCCCCCTCGCTGAGCCACAAGCAGGCCGTCTTCTCCTCGGCCCTGTCCACGCAGCTCGCCCCGCTCACGCGCAACCTGCACCGCATCCAGTGCAACATGCGAACCCACTTCCCCGACCTGAGGCTCATCCAGTACGACTGTGGTAAGTGCCGGTCCATCTGGGTTTAGTCTGCCGCAAGCAGCTCTACTGTAAGGCTGCTTAGGAAAGGCCACCTTGAAACTACCCCCTTTCCTCAAAGACTAATTGGATCTGGAAGACTCTGTCAATTCTTTTAAAAGCTTCTTTATTTTACAACTAAAAGTAGGAATGGATTTGTGTCGAGTTGATTCCAGGTCGCCTAAGCCGTAAAATGATCTTCCCGAATTCTATTTATCCACGCAAACATCATGCAAATAGCAGTGACCCACAACACTGGGTTAATGGAGGGAGGAAGTAATCAAATCTATTGGTTTTGGCCACATGCCTAGTGTCCGTGAAAATGATTTGCGTACATAATATGCATTATTTCCTTCAGCCACACTGAGGTGTGTGTGTGTGTGTGTGTGTGTGTGTGTGTAACATTGTAATGTAAATAGTCTTGGCAGCTCCATTTCAATACAATATTGTGAACGGTGTAGCTGTAAAAGATTAGTGTGTTTGTTTACATTACCATTTAGCAGACGCTTTTATCCAAAGAGACTTCCAATAAGTTCATGTGTAATTTGTGTGTGCAGGCAAGCTGCAGACCCTCCACATGCTGCTGCGGCGGCTGAAGACGGGCGGCCACCGGGTGCTCATCTTCACCCAGATGACGCGGATGCTGGACGTACTGGAGCAGTTCCTCAACTACCATGGACACATCTACCTGCGTCTGGATGGCAGCACCCGCGTGGAGATGAGACAGGTGTGTACTGTGTGTGTGTGTGTGTGTGTGTGTGTATAAAATAAATTCTCATTAATTAAATTACAGTTGGAACCCATAAAGAGAACCACATATTTCAGGTCGAAGCCACTGTCTTTTTTTTTTTCCTTTTTGTTGTATGACTCTGTAAAAACGACAGCATGTTGCTGATTGGCTTATACTGCGTCTGTTTCTCATATTAATTTACATTTAGAGCATTGAGCAGACGGTCTTATCCAAAGCGACTTATAATAGCTACATTTGTCGAACAATCCATCGCTGTCGGTACAGTAATGAGGTCCGTAGAACCAAGTGCAAAGCGCCAACAATCGCTAGGCTAACCCATTCCTTGTGTACGACAGAGATAGCCACGTTAAGATGCTACACAACTAACGCACCTTTTTACCTTTCTTCTTTTGTGAGTGCCAGGACGTACGAGATATAACGCGTGTGTGCATGAAGTGATTTCTAATGTACATTCTCACCCCTTCCTCAGTCCCTGATGGAGCGCTTCAACAACGACCGCCGCATCTTCTGCTTCATCTTGTCCACGCGCAGTGGCGGCGTGGGGGTCAACCTGACGGGCGCCGACACCGTGGTGTTCTACGACAGCGACTGGAACCCCACCATGGACGCCCAGGCCCAGGACCGCTGCCACCGCATCGGCCAGACCAGAGACGTGCACATCTACCGGTGAGCGCCCCCTCCTCCCCGGGACCAGGCTGCCGCTCCAGTGATGGGGGCGGGTCGTCTTATGTGTGATATCCGTTCGGTGGGCCGCTAATTCTCTGCGAGGCTGCACGTCACAACATACGGATGTAGCTCTTGCTTAGGTTCCTGATGCAAGGAGATGGTAAATGGAGTGCATTTAAAATGGGTTGCTTTTCTCACCAGCAGCCACTGAAAGCTCTTTGCAATAATGGCCTTACATCCAGCCTATCGTTAAAACATTTGCATGCCAGCGTCAACAATGCAAGGCAACAACCAGCTTGCCTGCAGCCGTTAGGGTTAGGTGTTTTGCTCAGGGACATCTCGACACTCGGCTAGGAGAAGCCAGGAATCAAACCAGCACCCTTCTGCTCCATCACCTGGGCCACTGCCGAGATCATGTATCTTTATGTTTGCGAGTTTGTCTTCCGTTCCTGGGCCTCCAGTTTTGAACCCTGCTGTGTGCAGTTTGGTCCTTCTGTGTTTCCATAACGATGACAGGCAACGATAACCAACCCGTTGGCCTCCTTGGTGTCTCTGTCAGATTGATAACCAACCTATTGGCCCCCTTGGTGTCTCCGTCAGATTGATAAGCGAGCGCACGGTGGAGGAGAACATCCTGAAGAAGGCGAATCAGAAGAGGATGCTGGGAGACATGGCCATCGACGGAGGAAACTTCACCACCGCGTTCTTCAAAGAGGTAGGGGTTCACCCTCATAACAGTGGGACAGCCGGATGCTCATTCTCTTTACATATCAATAGAGACAATAACCACCTCTTTGGGAATTATACCAATCGTGAGCAACAATACATTTAACATTTTCTCAGTTCTAGAAATAACAACAGGGATTGACCGTAATTATATGTTTCGTCTTGGTTCCACATGCACGCACAACACAACGATTATAACCAGAATGGATAACCCTACAGTTAGCAACAATGTATTTTTGAGGAGTGATTTGAAGTTGTGTATGACCCTAGAAGGCTCGTTGGCCTGGACCAATCCAACACACGTGTAGGAGGCTGGCCACCAGGGCCTATTGAGGAGGAGGTTTCATTAGCGCGTTCCACCCTGTCCACAGCAAACCATCCGGGAGCTGTTTGACGTGAACGAGGGGGAGAAGAAGGAGGCGGTGGCCGAGGTGGTGGTGGCCCCCCAGCCAGAGGACGATGAGTCGGCCCACAAGCAGAGCACCACCATCCTGGAGCAGGTCAGCCGCATGGCCGCAGAGCAACTAGTTACTCATGTACAAGCTTTAGGTGGACTAGCTAGCTACTACTGGGACTACTGGGAATTGTACCAGTCTGGTATCTTCATTCGTTGTGTTGATAACTTGACACTAAAGTTAATTCATTAACATAAGTTAAGGCACTAATGAGCACTAACTACAATTCATTAATCATTTAAGGAATGGTGTTCATGATTATCAGGGTATTTATTGTTGAATAGGGTATTACTGAATTCACTTATGTTAATGAATGGCTTATTATTGTACCCTTATGGTCAAGTGTGACCGGTATAATTTGAGCATGCATTATGACTTAAAAATTGGAAGATTGTGCTCATAATTTTTTTGGAACATAGAATGTACTTTGTTCTCAACCCCAAATGGAACGTAGAGCCAACGATAAGACACGGCCAACTGTAAAGCCAGCCTTCTGTTTAGGGAATTTTCTTCTGTTTAGTTGATGTTCACCTTTTTTTGTTGTTCACCAATTATACCTATTTTCCTGTACACTTCAAAAGGGTATCCGTTACTCATAACTAATGACTACCAGCCGCGGGGGGCGTGATCTGGGGTTGTGTAACCAAAGCCCCCAGGGGGTTCAGCAGATGGTCCTAACGGTCTCTGGTTCTCCAGGCCCTCTGTCGCGCTGAGGACGAGGAGGACATCGTAGCCGCCTCCCAGGCCAAGGCGGAGCAGGTGGCAGAGCTGGCGGAGTTCAACGAGAACATCCCATTGGACGACGGAGGGGACCAGGAGGAAGTGGAGGAGCTCTCCAAGGCGGAGCAGGAAATAGCCGCGCTGGTGGAGCAGGTGAGGGCGTCAATTGGTTTGAATGCCAGCGAGTTATAACCTGTAATCCCAAACCACGGCGATCCTAGTGATTATAAAGTTATTCTAGTCCCATTTTGCAATCCGCTGGTGTCCTAGAAGATCCGACTGGCTGGAACAAATTAGTAGCGAGGACAAATAATTTAGTACTTCATACTCGAGTCGGATCTGAAATTCTGTTATGATTTTATTTGAAAATTGTTGCCATGGTAACTGTACTCACACCCCCTCTTAGCTTTGGCACTATCTACTTTTTGCATAGCCTCCTGACATTTCACCAGGGTATACAGTACATGAGTTGACGGTATTTGTGTAAAACGTTAATAATAATAAAACGGATAGAAGTCATTGTAGCATGTATGACTTTGTCTAACCTACAATGCTGTGTGTCATATTCAATGTGCCAACTTCGACAAGTCTTGCTCGGTTATATGGCCTATAGAATAATGACAAGATGGGACATAAGCGCCCTTCTTCCATAGATTCAGTCCAAATCTCAACAAGTAGGACCTACTTGTGCACTCGTTTTTACTGTTTAACTATCTAAACAGTGATTTGAATCCACTGCAGACATTTTGTAATGCGGGACGTATCCGGGTTAACAGGGTTTTAGTTAAGCTATTGTTTAGGGCAAGGTGCTTTGTAATTCGCCTCTTGTGTTGAAGTATTGACCAAACGATGGCTCTATAGAAAGTAGCACTGCTGCCCGTCTCCTGGGCAGGTATACATCTCTAGAACCACAAGACTCCTGATCGTGTCTTTAGTTACCCCCCCCCTGTCAGGTCGCTGTTGGATATCTTTATAAACTTGCCGTGTGATTGTTTCAATACACCACCAGAGCAGCAGTATGCTACTAAATGTCACTTTCAGTTTTGATGTCAGACGTTCGAGGTGGGCGCTCATGATTGAAAGAACTGTCAAACGTGGGGGAACCTCGCCTATCTGGGCCAACCACCAAGACTAACCCTCTCCTCTTTTGCTTCCCCCAGCTCACTCCCATAGAGCGCTATGCGATGAACTTCCTGGAGGCGTCTCTGGAAGACGTGTGTAAAGAGGAGCTGAAGCAAGCGGAGGTAATAACGTCACACCCATTGTGTTCACCCATTGAACCACAGCCTTGACAATGGCAGTGTTGGTGCCGTACTCTACTTCATTTTATCAGGCTTAACTGATAGAGGGAGTTGCATCATTAGCTGAGGCTCTTATGACCTCCTTTGATCCACGTTGTCCTTTTGAGCCAATGTGAACCGAGCTCTCCTTGTTCCCAGGAACAAGTGGAGGCCGCCCGGAAGGGACTGGATCAGGCCAAGGAAGAGGGCCTGAAGCACAACGCCTCCTCGGACGACGACATGTCGTCGCCGCCCGCCTCCGTGGAGACCCCCGTGGTGACCCCCGCCCGCCGGGGCCGGAAGCCCAAAGACAAGAGCGCCACCTCCACCAGGACCAGCGGCCGGCTGCGGGGCGCATCCCCGGAGCCCGAGCCCAGCCCGCCGCCGCCCTCCCGAGAAGTGCCTGAGAGACCCCGCTCCGGCCTGAGAGGCAGACCGCCGTCCAAAGACTCTGCGGTGGCGGCTGCTGCGGCTGCTGCGGCTGCGGCTGCTTCCCCCCCCAGCACCAGCACCGCCAGCCCGACCCGCACAGACCCCAACACTAAGAGCCCCGCCTCCTCCAAACACGCTAAAGACTCCTCCCCCACCAGAGAGCCCGCTAAAGGCAGGACTCTGAATCGCTCCGCCTCCGGCCCAGTGCCTTTCCCTGCCCCCTCGTCCCCGGCCAAGGGGAGACCCCACGCCGACGGGCCGACAGAGTGTCAGCATTCTGCCGCTCCGGAGCCCAGGGGGAAGGAGGAGAGGGCGGAGAAGCAGGTCACTACTGAGAGGGAGGAGCCCTGTAGTAAAGAGAAGGTGGCTAATAAGGAGAAGGTGGCTAGTGAGGAGAAGGTGGCTAGTAAGGAGAAGGTGGCTAGTGAGGAGGAGATGGGGGCTAGTAAGGAGGAGAAGGGGGCTAGCAAGGAGAAAGAGGAAAAGACGGGCTCGAAAGAGAGGTCCGCGACAGTGGTCTCGCCATTGGAGTCCAACTGCCCCGTGGACCACCAGATGTACTCGGCCAGAGAGGACACCACGGAGCGGGACGCCCTCGGCCCTCCTCCGGCCAGCTCCCGCTCGCCCCGCAAGCGCCAGTCTGCGGATGGGGAGGTCCTCAAGGGGCTGTCGGAGGACTCGCCCTCCGCCAAGGTCCTCCGGAAGCTCCCCGGCAGGCTGGTCACCGTGGTGACGGACAAGGAGCCACGCAAGAGGCGGAGGCGGGCCAGTGGCACGGGCGGCCACGGCTCCTCGGAGGAAGCCGCGGAGGAGCAGGCGGGGGGCTCCGCCTCTGCCTCTGACGCCGTCCCCCAGAGCCCCGAGAGCAAACCCAAAGGGCCCCCCTGTAAGGACCAGGACCACGGCCCCGCTCTCCCCACCCCCCATCCTCGGGGCTACCACCCCTACTCCCCGCCCCACGCCTCTCCGGACATGCCAGTACTGAGGAACCTCCCTGTGCGGCGCCGCCTGGAGACGGAGTCCCGCATGGCGGCCCAGCTGAGCGAGCAGCAGCACCAGCTGGGCCGCGGCCGGGGCGCCGGGCCGCCCAGGAAGACGGACACGCCGCCCGGCAGAGACCCCGCCGCCGCCGCCACCTCTGGGACGGCTCCCAGCGAGAACTCTGTCGCTGCTACGCCAGTGAAAAGGAAACGAGGAAGACCTCCTAAGACTCCTCCCTCGCCCTCAGTCCAGCCCTTGCCCCCCCCACCCAAGGCCGAGGCCAGCCCCACCATCTCTCCCAAACGCAGGAGGGGGCGTCCCCGAAAGGACGCCTCACTTGTGCCAGACATTGCAGGACAGAAACCTAATAATAAAACCACTGCCAGTCCTGATCCAGGGTCAAAGAACACCACTCAGAAGCCTGGTAGCTCACAGGTTCAGTCGCCCCCCACCAAGACCCTCCCTGCCCCTCCAGTAAAGACTGTTGTTGACCCCATTAAGGCTTCCCTGCCCTCCAAGCCCCTATCCACCCTTCCAGTTGTTGGTCCCATTAAGGCTTCCCTCCCCTCTAAGCCCCTACCCACCCCTCAGATTCAGAGTGTCGTTGGCCCCAGTCAGGCTTCTAAGCCCCTGCCCACCCCTCCAGCAGAGACTGTTGTTGGCCCCAGTAAGGCTTCCCTCCCCTCCAAGCCCCCACCCACCCCTACAGTAAAGACAGTCGATGGCCCCAGTAAGGCTTCACTCCCCTCCAAGCCCCCACCCACCCCTACAGTAAAGACAGTCGATGGCCCCAGTAAGGCTTCCCTCCCCTCCAAGCCCCCACCCACCCCTACAGTAAAGACAGTTGATGACCCCAGTAAGGCTTCCCTCCCCTCCAAGCCCCCACCCACCCCTACAGTAAAGACAGCTGATGGCCCCAGTAAGGCTTCCCTCCCCTCCAAGCCCCCACCCACCCCTACAGTAAAGACAGCTGATGGCCCCAGTCAGGCTTCTAAGCCCTCTAAGCCCCCACCCACCCCTCCAGTACAGATTGTTGTTAGCCCCAGTCAGGCTTCCCTGCCCTCTAAGCCCCTATCCACCCCTCCAGTACAGATTGTTGTTAGCCCCAGTCAGGCTTCCCTGCCCTCTAAGCCCCTACCCACCCCTCCAGTAGAGACTGTCGTTGGCCCCAGTCAGGCTTCTCTTCCCTCCAAGTTGGAGAAAACAGATATGAAGACCACATCTGGTCTAGCAGCTTCTGTCCTCCAGCCATCACCCATCTGCCCATCCCCAAGAGAGCAGAATCCCAAACCCAGCCCCACAAACTTGTCTGGTCCTGCCGCAGATCCAGCCCGATTGCCTGTGTTTGCTCCCCCTCCACCGTCATCGACCCCACCAGTCTCTGATCTGGTCACGACCACAGCTGTGCCAGCTCCAGTTCCTACCATCACTACAGCCTCTGCCGCCATCCCAGCTACTAAACAAGCGCTGACAGCTACCACATCTGAAGTTAACGGCGGCTCCACGACAATAAAAACAACTTCCCCACCCATTGAAAGATCAATGCCGGTATCAACAACGTCATCAACATCGTTATCTACAACGGCCTCCATACCAGCCTCCAGACCGTTGCACGCTACACCTTCCGATGTCGCTTCAGTAGAAGTTACTTCAGATGCTGCTGCTGTATCGGCTCCTCCCGCAAAAGGCTGTGTCACACTCTCAAAAACAAACTGTTCGACGTTACCAGCGTGCGAGAGTACATTTGTGAAAAACATGGCCCCTTCCTCGGCCCTGCCTTCTGCAACACCCTCTCAATCTACTACCACCACCACCACCACCACCTCTTCGCCTACATCAGGAACCGTGTTAAATGTGGACCAAGCGATTTCCTCGGCCTCAAACAGTCACGCATCACACACTGCCGTGAAGTCATCAGCGGACGAAAAGGCCATCGCTATCGCCCCTTCGTTGTCCACCGTGAATAAAGTTACTGAACCTGCAGGGCCAACCACAACTGTCCCTCAGGAACCAATCACCCCCTATCCACCAAAAAAAAAACCTGAGACGGCAGCAACTGCAGCCCCACTTACAACGCTCACACAAACCACATCCCTGACCAAGCCTGTTATGGTTAATTCTCCGGCTTCTACCGTTTCTCGGCATGCAAACATCACCACCCCAGCAACCTCTGCAAAGACAGCAACACCATCCCCTTCCTCAAAGGGAGTGGAAGAAGCAGAGCAGAGACCAGGGGGGACTTCCAGCCCCGTGGCAGCGCAAGCCCCTCTGAAATCAGCCTCGGCGTCTTCATCTTCCACGGTAGAACCTACCACTGTTGACACGCCGACCGAGGTCTCGCCTAATACCCAGGACACTCCAGCTACTGCTGCTGTACCCGGGTCCACAGAAACAGCAACTGGGACAGTTCCTCGTCCCTCCATCGCCCCCGCAGTCGTCCCCTCTCCAGTGCAGAAGGAGGCCTCCAATGACACACCCTCGGAGGCATCGTCGTCCGCCCAGACCAAGGGCCGGCCCCAGGGACCCACGCCGGCCCCCTCGGCTGACTGCTTGGCCCCTTCTCCACCAGAGCCAGTGTCCAATATGGATTCTGAGAAGGAAGCCATAAAGAACACCAACGCTTTGGAAGCCAAAACAGACAGTGGAGCTCCCGTTGAAGACGACAAGGCAGAGGCGTCCAGCTCTCAGCCCGAGAAGAACGCCACGGAGAGTTCGGAGGAGAAGGCGCCCCCAGCGTCCCCTCGCCCCGATTCCAAACCCACTGCAGCTGTTCCCGGGCGAGGGTCCAAGCAGGAGAGCGACGGAGACGAGAAGGCTTCCGGCCCCAAGAGATCCCGAAGTCGCCACAGCAGCCGGGACTCGGCCCGCTCCTCCTCGCCGTCCTCGGGCTGCTCCACGGCCACGCTCACCCGCCGGGCGCACCACAGGAAGACCTACGAGAACCGGCACCCCGCCAAGAAGAGGCGTCTGGATGCCTCCCCCGGGCCCGGGGGGAGGCAGCAGCAGCAGGAGAAGGAGAAGGGGCGGCCGGGCAGGGAGCAGGGCAAGAAGCACCCCGCGGCCTCGCAGAGGAGACACTCCCGCTCGCCCTCCTCTTCCTCCTCTTCGGACCGCTCTTCGGACCGGAAGGAGCACCGGCTCACCCGCTCGGCCAAGCGCGGGCTGCAGGACCGCTGCGTCAGCGAGGGCAACCGGCCCAGGAAGAGGACCACCCGGAGCTCGGAGAGACGCAACGCCGCCGTGTCCACGGGCGGGGAGTCCGGCAGCGACGCGTCGTCGGTGAGGACCACCGGCAAGCACGGGAAGCCCCCGGCCAACAGCGTGCCCCCGGAGCCGGAGGTCCTGGGGAAGAGGTGCTCGGCCCTGAACGCGGCGGCCAAGCTGCTGGCCATGAAGGGGCGGGTGGACACCCCCGGGCACACGCTGAGGAAAGACCCCAGGACTGCCGGGAGCTCCCCGGCAGCTGACAAGAAGCCCAAATCCAAAAGCTTAGCGGCCCCGCCCCAGACCAACTCGGTGAACAGCGGCAACAACAGAGCCAGCAGCAGCAAGCCCTCCACGCCCGGCCAGTCAGGCCGCGCCTCGCGCTCCACCCGCCGCTGTCCTGGGTCCCTCCTGCCCCCCCTGGAGGGGACGGAGTACAAGAGGAGCCGGGGGAAGAAGGAGGGGAAGGAGGGCGAGTCGTCGCGGGGCCACAGCGCCTGCAGCAGCGGCAGCAGCGAGGGCGGCGGCGGCGGGCGCAGCAGCCGGAGCCGCAGCAGCAGCGGCAGCAGCCGACGCTCGCCTAGCCTCAGCTCCCAGAGCACGGGCCCCCGGGGGTCCCGCTCCCGGGCCGCGTCCTCGGGCAGCGAGCGGGAGCGCAGCTCGGAGCGCTGCTCCACGCGCAGAGACAGGAAGGACAGGGGGAGCCGCTCGGGGGAGGGCCGGCGGCGGAGCAGCAGGCGGTCCCACAAGCTCTCCCAGGAGGCCAGCAGCAGCTCGGGGGCGGAGGGCACACCGGACCGCGTGCTGCGGAGCGTGGCGGCGCTGGCGGCGGTGCACGCCCGCTCCCCGGCCGCCAGCACCCGCTCCTCGGCCAGCAGCACGAGGTCCTCGGCCGGCCAGCAGCGCCACAACAAGACCTGACCGGGAGCGCCGCCGGGAAGATCACACGCCTAGAAGAAAAGGGAGGGTGCTGCTCCGGGGCACCGCGGGGAGCGCATGACACGACCTCCACGACGTTGCCGCTTTTTGTTTTTCGCTACAAAATAAAAGCGCGAGAGTACTGTGACGGCGTCCACGCCAGCGGGTCTCCCCGTCTCTTGGGTCTCCTCCCCCCCCCCACCCCCCCTCCCATCGGGAGCTGGTCTCCTCGCCAGTACGGCCATCGTCTCCTGGGGGATGGCTCAGAGATGTCGGACTCATGGGGGGGGAACTAAAAAAGACTAACAGAAGGCGCCCTGTGTGGGGTCGGTAGTGGGGAGCACTGCTCGGGAGGGATCAGACAGTGGACACGCC
Source organism: Pollachius pollachius (assembly GCF_949987615.1). Taxonomy (NCBI): domain Eukaryota; kingdom Metazoa; phylum Chordata; class Actinopteri; order Gadiformes; family Gadidae; genus Pollachius; species Pollachius pollachius. Next base: position 14,820,093 of record NC_136952.1, on the reverse strand, counting down.
CCTGGGGGGGTGGGTTGAATACGAGTGAGGTGATAAAACACAAGTTGTTGTGGATTCACACTTAAGTACTGTAATCATTTAAAAGACTGGAAAAAATACTCAAGTGTTAAAGGTGGGATTAACTTGCACCCTCTGACGGGGTTATTAATGAAAGACCATTTGTGCAACAAACAAGAAAATACTTTTTCAGAGAGCAGATGTCTTGTTAGTTGAAGGTTTTTAGACGGTTGGGTTCTGAAATATTTGTTGGCTGTTGGGACTATTGTTTTGTAGTCGGTTGATAAGTTATGGATATTTTATTATTTCTTCCAGGGTATCGGGAAGAGAATCGATCTGTAAATGTGATCTTTTCTGCACTATGCTGGAGCTTGTCCTTGAGGGGGGGGAGGGGGGGGCTTTTGTTTTGTTTCTTCTTGCGTTCCATGTTTTGGTCCTGTCATTTTAAATCCAGCCTTGCATTTATTCTTTGCACATCTGATAAATGGCCCCATCGCTTCTGAACGCGTTGTCATGTAGTTAAGTTTTTTTTTTTTTTTTTTTTTTTTTTTTACAGCAGCCTCAATCATCTGCTACATTACTGGGACCTCGCAATGCATTTCAGAGCCCTGAGCGTCTCCAACCCAACTCCATTTCCAGATATTCTTTTGGCTCCCTTGGACTGCAGGCATGCAGCAGGATCATGGTCTTCTTTTTTGCTTTTTCTTAAGTTTCCCAAGTTCTATTATGGTCAACCTGGTCATGAATTGATTCTGAAAAAGAGGGCCATGAATCATTGTTATTGACAATAAGAGTGCCTGTATGGCCAAAAGGGTTATGAACCTCGATTTGCCTTCTGAAACTCTTGAAAATGTGGGCGGTGAACACAAGAAGCTATTTGCTAAAAAATGAAATGTCCCCCTACAAACAAACAAGGATGTGCAACCAAATCTTATTTTTCTTTTCTGTTGATTCTTTTCCATCTGATATTGTACTGTTGCCATGAATTCATTGCTCTTTCCTGTAATGAACCTCAACAAAATATGTGAATAAAAATACTGGTACAGTTCCAGATAACAATGTTAATGGTCAATTCACGTTGACTGGTTTTTGTCTAAATAATTTTGGGGCAGGGTGCTATTTTGAGGGAATGGGTAGTTTATGGTGATGGTCTAATCTTGATTTCGTTTGTTACATTCCTTTTTGTTCCCTTGTAATTCCATATCGTTTTACTTGAATTATTGAAAAGAGAGTTGAATAAAAAGACCAAAAGTTTACTGTTTTTTTTGTATTCTTGGAGGCAATGATTTTTGTAGTGTAGTATTCTTGAAAGATGTTAACTCTATTTGTGAATGGCTTCTGAAACGGTGTTTGAGGATGTTAATTTATTACGATTGGTTCAGGTCTTACAAGAAATGTATGTCATCCAAGTGAAATGTTTTTGTGGCGTCTCAATTTATAAAATGATGGGCGTCGTCTTTGAAATGGGAAACCCAATTGAATGTGGCTGTAGTGCTATTAGCCTTTCACCAGTCTAGTTCCCTTAAGCTAGGAAGCAAGGTCCACACTAAGCGATATGTTGAAACTAGTTGGTTTGATACTACGGCTGTATCGATGTGTGGTTGCACCATGGAGGCGTAAGGTTTATATAAACTACTCTTGCGTAAAGTCCACAAACATTGTTGCAGAAAATGACACTTCCTGTGGCCAATCATTGATAAGCAGCGTTAATTACCGGTTGTCTCGTTCCCATGAATTATGCTTGTATCTCTGAAAATCTAACGCCGCAGTGAAGAAGATAACTGCTTAGAATTGCAACCATTAATGACAAACAACAGAAAAGTTAGGTGAAGCTGGACAAATAAGGGGACAACTGCTGCGAGTAGGTCGCGGATCCTCTACCTATGCTGGCAAACGACAGCGGGAGTAATCCTGTTCTTTCAAACAGGCGGAATTGCCCATGGCATCTAAACATTGATTCAATATTTAAGCCTTCTGACAAGAGGAATCTACTTTTGCAAATATTGATAACTTCCATGGCCCATAAGTATTGAAAAGACCAGAGGACGATATTGTAGAACATGACAGATTTTTATTTTAAAACATCAGAATAAGTGGCATGGGCTGTATACAAAATTTAAATGTCATCAATATACAGTTACACAGACCAAGTCGCTAGCATCCAGTTTGTGTTCACGGCACATTTCCACCTCAGAGGCAGCCTTTAAGGAAATTTCATACAAAAGGAAGTTATCTTTAGGTTTTCCACATGTTGTGCATAAGTCCCTGGTTATTGAACAGTTCCAACTGTTAAATCAAAAACAGATGCTAAAAATGCTCACCCAGGAGGATATCACTGATTTAAAGGAACATTTCAGGGCCCTGTGTAAAGCATGAATACAGCATTGAAGTTGCTAAACAATATTAAAAAATCCAATGGTTGATGTGAAAGCAAGCAGTTACAGCACAAACCTCATCCCTTCTTGATAATATCGGTGCAATACATTAATTGACTTCATTCTCACCAATTTCGACCTTGCAAAATGGTAAAGCAGTTTTAAAACCTGTAAAAAAGAGTTCCTAACGAGACATTGCTGTTTGTTTTTATAAAGCAACACACAATACAAATATAAATAAGTGAGTGAAAATGATAGAGGACCTGCACTTGTCACTTTATAGTTTGTTCCAATGCTTGGGCTAGTATCTCCAGATGTGCACATTTCTTATTTACAAAGAAATTGTTCCCCAACACTAGCAAAATAAAAAGGCCTATGTACATTTATATTAGTCTCTATATATGCCTTTTTCAAAAGAACCATCTAGTGTCGTCTTTCATAATTCATTATCAATCGTGTAACAAGAATACTCTACAAGTAACTTTCCTGAGTACAGTATAATAAGCCATTTCAGTGTATCAAATACTGCATTCTTCCTTGCTCACAGGCATTTTGGGGGAGGGGGGAAACATGGAAATGCAATATGCAGTAATCCACGTGTCCGTTTGTCTGGGGCGACTGTGTGTGTGTGGGGGGGGGGGGGGGGGGAGCACCTGAATGTGGGCCTGTGAGAAGGCACTGGTTAAAAGGTTAGAGAGAGCATCTCTTCAACATGGCCAGGGCGACGGTAGGGCAGAGGTTAAGAGAGGAAGACAACGTTGGTGGAAAAGCTTGGGGATTACAATATGTTCCAATAAAGGCAGAACCCATTGACCTGCTCACCTACAGCAAGTAGGGGGTTATTGTAGAAAAGAGGGGGGGGGGGGGGGGGATACAAGGGACTTGGACTCACAGCCTGTTTCATCCGCCGAGACTGGCAGCCAATGAAATTATGACGATAAGGAGGAGAATGGCGCAACAAACCGCAAGCCAAATCTTCTTCTGCAGGAGAGAAAAAGAGGAGTCAGATCAAAGGCATATCCAACGAGCTGAACATAACCCCACGAAGATGACCGTTACACGTACCTTGCGGGCTTTCTTTTGATATGTGACCGCCTTCTCCACGTCCATCCTGGCCTTCTCTACATAGTTCGAAGACTGGAGGATGTTGGATTCGATCCGGTTCACTGTCTCCCCCTGCACATGACCGAGAGGAGCGGGGCTCAGAGCGGAAACCATTCCTCACCATCCCTGGACGAGCACACAGCGGTGCCGGAGCCTCACCTGCGCCTCCACCTCCATGGCCAGGTACTGGAACATGTCGTGCAGGTCCCGGATGCTCTTCTCCAGCTTCAGGATCTCTTCGCACCGCGTCTCGATCTCATTCAGCGCCTGCTTGGTGGCTTTGACGTCGCTCAGGATCTGCACATGTGGGGGAAGAGTTAGCCTTGCTTTGTTGTTGTTGTTGTTGATATGACACTTGTGTACTGCAGCCATCAAAACAAGTTATGTCCCCAGCGGGTGGCCAGGGTTCCTAAGGAGGTCAACAACGAGACCAACCTAAGGGTGCTCATAGCCTTTGGAAGTGGGAATACTGCTCATAATCATAGGTTGTAGGGAAGTAAAAACATAGTTGTCAGTTATTATATCTTAATCATGTTTACAAAGTGTGTCGCTGAGACAGAAGGGAGTCCTGGTATGTGGTTGATAGCCACCCAACTCCATCCACTCACGTTCTGTGTGAAAACATCTGTTTGCCCACTCGCAATCATGTCTTCCAGCTGATCGTCGGTGACGTCGGTGCCGGCTGAAGAGACCCAGGAGACAGAACCGGCCATTCACATTTGTGAGGCCAAGAAAGACGACACATGAATGACGACTGTAGGGCTAACAATACCGCCAACGCCGAGTACTGCTTTTCTAGTTCACTACATGACTAAATCAAAGTGTCCAAGACAAAGAAGATGCATACGTTTAGGGTTGGATTCAAACACGTTTGCCCTGGACATCAACATTCACCTCTGAGGAATAATTCAAGTTCTAAAGCCCCATCAGGCATGACAAAAATGTTTAATCTTGTAGATGACTCAATGCAATCCGGGCCTAAGACCAACGACTGACAGACTCACTGATCTTAAATTGCCGCTTTATTCTTTCCATGTTGCGATCTCTGTAGTCAGCCTGGATGGTGTTGCAGTGTCCCATCAGCTCCACAAACTCCCTGGACAAGACCCCGTGCTGGCGGCACCGAGGAAACTCAGTCAGTCCATGAAACAATGCGTTGGATGGAATCGATCACTACATTTGGAATAACGTGTTGAGCAGTTCTTTTAAATAACATTTTGATTACCAACAACGGCCTCACCTGTGTCCTTTGCATCCTCAAGTTGATGGCTACATATTTCCCATCATCCTCTCCTTTCTTGGGTTCAATAGCTGCTCAAAAAAAAAAAAAAGATTAATGAAGAAAGGTTTGTGTGGGGTATGGCAATGCAAGCAAGTTTATTCCTCCACTCACTCTTGAGTTTCTTCTGGATCTGACTCGCAGTGTTCTTGATCTCTTCTCGGAGGGTCTGGATATCCCTCTTCAAACCTGTGAAAAAGGTAAAATCGTGATAACCAACTTGCAACTTGGTTTCAAATGTTCCCTGAACTTTAGTGAAGGAGTGAATATAAGTTTAAAGCAGTGTGTCTTCATTGGAACTTTAAGTGGGTCATGTTTACAATAGCTACAAGAGCTTGAACATCGTCCCCGCCCTACAGCCGCGCTATGACTTCCAGTACTGCTCAAACCTTGGCAAGCATCGCAGCACCTTGGCACGCATCGCAGCGCCATTGCCACTCATTATATTGAACAAGACCTAAAATCGCTGTTGCCCGACGCGGCGCTACGTGGCTCGTTTAGTGTGCGAGCTGCTTTACATTGAAGCTTTGCTGTAACCAAGTCGGCCTCTTACCGAGAGTGGATCCGATAGCCACAGACTTCCTCCACACAGCACTTACGTGATATTGCAGTTTTTCTTTTTGTAGCGTTATTCCAATAAAACATGCATCCACCAATTAGAAAAAAACAATTGCAGAAAGTAAATGTCTTCGTCACAGCAGCCCTATTTAATAATGTTACGTGGTTGCGCAGCGCCACTTATTGCATTGTTTTTTTCGAGAACCCTATAATATATATCTAGAGAGGTTTTTTTGTGTCATCACCTGCTTTACCAAAAACGGAAAATTCAAAATAATCTCTAAATAAACCACTGACATTTCTGGGGGTTCTAGGGGTGGCTATCCTAGGGGTACCCCAGCACTCGAAGCCCCGCCGCATTGGCTCACCAGTGAAGGCTCAGGAAATAAGATTATGAATGGATGGTAATATCACAGAGGGAATAGGGTAAGATCCTTTACACTTCATACAATGTCTGCACACTGCCCTGCTCTGAGCCACACTAGGTAGCCGGCTTGAACTTAAGAATTCCAAACCTGTGCAGTCTGGAAACTGCTGGTTGCGTTATGTTTTGCAATTCTTTGCCATGCAATGCCTCCAAAATCGTTTCTTCTACTCCGAATAACGATTTCTGAACTTGAGTATTGGGTTAGGGTTAGGGTTACAGCCGATACAGCTTAATCTTGATATTCAAGATTTAAAACAAAAATCCAACAAGGACTACAATGGTTACTTACTCTCCTCTGGGAGTGGCTCGCCCAGGACAGTCTTCTGTTTATTTTCCAGCTCCCCCACCTTCTTTTTGATTGACTCAAGTCCGTTCCGAATTTCCAGCACCTTGGCATCAAGAATTTTACAATTCAGCAATCATACCAGTTGTTAGTTCTTTCACCTTGCACAACTTTTATTGTATAGATAGACCACTATTGTGAATATGTTGCATGTTCCCAGTCTGATATATAATACTAGCCTAACAAAAAAATATATTGGCTGCAAATATTTCCAATTAAGGACCGCCCAAAAATAAATGTTTATTTACATTATTGTCCTTTGTGTTGCCCAATTCAAACGTCTTCCCATGAGAAACAATCAATCAAAATGAGTGACCATGAAAATATTAGAATTGAATTCTCACCTTCTTGAAATAAGCATCATTCTCTTTCTCCTCATTTGCTGTCGAGGTCCCCGGCTTCACCACCAACGCCGTACCCTCCTCATCCTCATCGGAGCACTCAGCCTGATAACAAGGACAAGTAATCAGGGACTAAATGTGTCATACACTTCATGTAGCCCTGAAGTGTTTGAAGAGCCGCTAGACATCCTGGCTATTAGCACACCATAACACAAACGGCATTGGTCTGTCACACACCCTTTATGGGAAATACATGCACGTTTGAACGGAAGTTGTAAATGTATTGTATCTTAACATAAATACTGAGACATAAATACAGTTTTGACAAAGGTCATTTCGCTTGTGTTTACCAAGTGGTCGAGACAGACACATTGACAGTAAGTACCAACACCTAGAGAAGGGAGTTAACCTAACAAAAACTGCAGGCTAGCGGGTAGTGCTAAAGTTAGCAATACTTCTGGAAACTTACATTTCCTAACTCTTTGGTGCGGTCCCGCATTGTCCCAAATCGAGCAATTTAGGTTTCCCTCGTAGATATTGGAGATGCAGTTGTACGATGATGAATTATGAAAATAGTGCTGAAAATACAGCAGTGAAAAGTTAACTTTCGCTCTTGTGCACAGACGGTCTTGTGTCATTCAACCTGTCACTTCTTCCATTATCAGGGACAGCGTTGAGTGAACCAGAGCACACCCTACGGGCTGGAGGGCAAACAAATTTAGATTGAGACATTCACCAAAAAACAAGGTAATTCAAGTCTTCCAAAATTGAAATTATGTTTTTTCATATTATGTATGTCATGAATATGCGATTATCATATAAATATTGACACAGTGGTGTCAATATTGTTGGGGGTTGTTTTCTTTTTTTTCTTTTTCCCTTGAGTGGATTTTCAGCCAACACGCCACCAGATGATGCCATCTGCATTCATTATGCTGGTCGTGGTATGTATCGAGCTGCTTTCATATAGTGACTAATTTCAACCCTTCGACTTAGCTGACTAATGTTATCGACTGCAGAAAAATCGAATAGGCTTATATTCAGCTTTTATGTAGCCTAGCTCAGTAGCCTGACGGGATTTTTTTTATTGTGAACTAAATACAAAAAGAGGAACTATAACTAGGGATATGCACAAATGTTACCATGTTGAAGGACAGTTAATTATAATCAGGATTTTTGGTCTATTTGTACATTTAGTACAAGAGTCGGATTTGGCCGCTGGAACTACATTTCCCACAATGCAACAGTGCATAGCGTCGTGTCGTGAGCTGTCATTCGGTTCTTGGAGAAATTGCTCCAGCATCTCTGGGCAGCGGGGTGGATGACAGAGGCCACAGAATGAGTAAAAATTAGCCCACCCATTTTTATTTAACAAGATATATTGTAGTGATGTAAGACTCGGATGTGTACAGAGTAAACCGTCTCATTCTCGTTCCTTTGGAGATCTGACTTGTGTCAATGAAATATGTGGACTCGCTCAACCCATCGGTGTTAACGCAGAAAATACAAGATGAAGAAGCAATTCAATCGAATGCGACAGCTTGCCAACCAAACAGTGGGCAGGTAAGAGTAAATTATGAAACCCGACGCATGACTTGAGATATCATCGTTGGATCCAACCGAGATCAGCGTTTTAGTTGACCGAGAGGAGGTCGAAATGCCGAAAATAACAAATGCAATGCATCCCAAGCTCTGTTCTTGGGGTGAGACCCTATCACAAACATAGCCTACGTAGATTTCGCTGCTTTCTATACTATGCATTGTCCACACCGTATAGGATTGATAGCGCTCAGCTGATTGCGCTGGCCGCGCGCGCTTCAGCACACCGATGAGGCAAGGGTTTATCAGATTATGGTACCCGGGATACAGGGAGCACTCGGGTCGCATCCGATGAATTGTTAAACCAGCTAACCTGTAGCCTTATCTAGCCCAATTAGCTCATGTAATCCCGTATCAAGTATCTCCAAAAAAAACAATCACAGTTTTTTTCTTTGGCTCTTGAATAAGTCTTAAAGCTATAGCTTTAAGACTATCATTATGGCCTTTATGGCCTATAAACACGTTATAGTTTCCATGTTCTGTTACCTGTTCTGCCTAAATGGTTGGCATCATCATACATGTTGACTTTTATTTTATTCCATGATGAATGTACATGCAATGAAACGAGCAAACGAAAGTGACTAAGCTAAAACGTCTCACCGTAGGCCTCTGTTATTGCATACATTTTGAACATTTAGAAATAATACTGCGTAGATTCTTGCCCCCTTCAGCCAAGAGTCAATATTCACGTACATTCTTTGAATGTTTATTTAACATTTAATGACTACAATGTTTCTTCAGTTCTCGGTTCTATTGCTTTCGATGGCACATCAGTTACACATAAAGAGACTTGCCTCTCCAGATGTCATCACTGACAGACAGTTGAAGGAGGCATGGTTAAGACTTTATTTTCAGGCAGGAATGTCCACCTCTGAAGTGTGTGTGTCGTGGTGCATTGGCATTCAAAAGTTGATTTAGATACACACAGGTTGGTGTCTGTGTCTGAAAACAACTCATATGTGGTTAGTGATTGTGTCATCATGTAACTCAAATAGCCAAACAAATGCCATGACGCAGTGATGAGATGTGTCATGTTATGTGACAAGTTGCTTTAAAGTGTTGCATAAAAAAAGTCAAGGAACAATACATGGGTGTATCTCATTCTCAATAATAAGTAAATTACAACAGATATTGTGTTTCTGCTTCCTAGTGTTTGCAAACCCCTCCCTTACATTATTATTATTATTATTATTCCATGTGTCAACAATTTGCCTGTGCTGACCTGTATAGCATTTCTGTCTTTGTCACGACTCAAAATTTACACCTCATATGGGACGCCATAGAGTCAACCAGAGGAACCTGTTCTACCTTCTCGGTTTCATCATGCGTGTGTGGCACGCATTGCTGTGGGGCAGTACCAGGCTGTTAAGTGTGTAGTTGGTTTTGTGTGCCTATAGCAACAGTTACTGTTTATCAGGGACAGGCTACTGATCAATGCAAAGCGTGTTGAACACAACGGGCCTGGCCGAGATTTTATCATAGAGATATTGTATCCTGCTGGAGCTGAAAGGACATGTGGCTCCTCCTGGAGGAGTTTGTGTGTTTGTGTGTGTGTGTGTGTGTGTGTGTGTGTGTGTGTGTGCGCGTGTGTGCGTGTGTGTGTGTGCTTGTGTGTGTGTGTGTGTGTGTGTGCGTGCGTGCGTGCGTGCGTGCGTGTGTGTGTGTTTATGGCCTCTCATTTAGTCCTCTCATCTGCCCAGGAGCCGGGCAGCGGTGGAGCGTATCATCTCTATTAATGAGTTCTCACCTGTATCCTAAGAGGCACAACAGCCTGGCCAATTAGTCATGTTTAGAGGGCAGGGGCTCCGGCTTGTCAGCTGACTGCTGGCCATACAGGTAATTAGGGATCACTTCCATGACCTTGGCACTCAATCTCACCTGGCCCCCGCTTAAAACTCCTACCATGGCGATTTGGACCTCCTGTTCCTGCAGTAGTATTTATAAATACACTGGCTTGTGGATGGTCTGGTTGAGGCGGTAGTTTCTGACCTAGTTACGTATACAAACAGGAATGGATGTCCATATGACAGTCGTTTCAGTCGACTTGACCGACTCGTACATGGGCTATGTTTCTCATGTAAAGCACTTAGAAATCCACGAAGGGCCCTAAGAGAAGTCTTCATATCTGTTAACTGCCATCTGTGTGATGATGGATGTTCTGTGATGGAGTCGTCCGCCAGCTGGGCAGTACATTAGTCTTTAGAGATTGCCACTTAAGAAAAGCAGCACCACTCCTCCACTGTGCTAGTTTTCGTGTTTGTTTTTCCTGTTGCCGTTCTTGGGATCCCGCCATAGCGAACAAATGTTTGGCTGAGATATCCTCACCATCTTAATTAGAATTATTTTGTATGTAAAAATAGATTTCATTAAACCTTTCATATTTTATAATGACAACAACAGCTCAGCACCACATCCTGTTAATGTGCCGATTTCATCTAGGCAAGTCAACTGCATTTCGTGAGCATTTCTTAATAAAACAACAACATAAACGTAAACACTCCATGCCATTAGCACAGTATTTAGACCAAAAGGTTTAAGGCAGATTACACAGTATTGTTAAGGACTACATTCTGATGAGATTTGATGATGTAGACTAAGAGTATGTTATTTTTTGGTGACACAGTTCAACTCATCTTCAGAAGCCCTGGCTTGCAATCATTAATCCTGCATAATGCTGTGTAAACTGTGACTGAATCAAATGGGGAGTGTGTGTGGGGCCTGGGGAAGGGCGGGTAGGGGACAGACATAATCCTCCTCTGGCCCAGTCACTACTTCCCTCGCTCTGTGTTTTTAGTCTGTCTACTCATTCACATTATCTTTGTTTTGGGTTTGGTCTCTGCGGTCTCCATAGATCTGAGGGCCGCACAAGTGTGCTTAATTGGTGGGCTTTAAATCAGCGCGGCAATGAAACGATGGGTCTTGCTGCTTCGTCACCGAAAAGTCCTCCCTGAGGTCAGAATTTCTTTTTGTAAGGGAGGGAAAGAAAGATTGTAATAGGGTCTATTTTTGCTTTACAACACGGTGCAAACTGGCTCCTGGTTGGTCCCGACCGGCCTGAAGGCTCCTGGGACCTTGGGTCTCGGAGCCATTGTTTGTGTCTAGTCGTACACATTCCATTTCAGATCTGAAACCTGATTATCGATTGCTCTCCCACGAGCGTCTGTGATTGAAGAGGCTGCTGAAAATTGCTTCTGGCAAAAGAGAGCGAGGAGAGAGTGGGGGCTGGGAGGGGTGGCGGGGAAATGCATACGCACCTCTAACAGCTTCATCCTTTTTTATTTTTTTCCATTTCATCCATTATTGTTCTCCCCTGTCTTACTCTCTGACAGATTGACGAGCAACGACATTGGAGCAGAACCACACTATTTGATTTATCGGAGCTCCTGTCGCTCTGCGACACAATTATAATCGTGACTCTTTGTGTCCAGCCTCTCGGAGTAACATGTCGTAAACGGTTGCGTTTACCAGCGTTGCGCCGCTTTTCTGTGGCTACGTTTCTCCACGGGGCCCCGTGGGGCCCGAGAGGTGGGGCTGCGTCACCTGCTGCACAGCATTCCCTATTGTGTCACTTGGCATCCATCTCTTCCTATCTTTGACACACTCACAGGTATATGGGTTCACACCCTCGGAGCCCGGATCCTGACTGACACTTCCACTGTCATGCTCGTGGCCCAATTTAAGGAGCAGCAGATATTTCCTCTCCTTGGTCATACCTCATTAATCACATGGGTGCCGGTGTCTCTGTTACGTTGCGGGCGGTTACTCTTTTAGTCGTGTCCCCGGCCATCCTGACTTAGTGGGGCCGTGGACGTTTAGTGTTGGCCCACAGTGCGTATCTGTGTCGGGGTGTCGGATTCCCTCGAGGGGTGCTAAATATGGTCGTGTATTTCCATCATTCACTGAACTCCTCCTGCTGCCTGGGCACCTCATGGTCACTGCTTGTGTACCAGACACGCTGAGGTCGTGACCCCTGTCAAACCCCATGAAGGAGGGAGTTTGTGGGATTGGTTATGACGGCGGGGCGGTTAGCCTCCTGGTGGCTAACCCTTTAGCTTCTAATGAAGAGTTTCTCTCTTGGATTAGTATAAATGGTCCCTGTAGAGGGGAACATAAATTATGCTAATCTGTTTTTCATCCCGCCGAACTGCCGTCCCATTTAGCGGGGAAAGATAATGAACCTCATTTGTCAAACACGGTGCGAATGGAGAGTATGTGTATTCATCCACACAATTTCCATAGAGTAAGAGGGCTGATTGCTCCTGCTACAGAATGTAATCTGCATACTGGGGTCATTTAGATGCTGAACACAGAATGACCATGCTGTCCACCTGACCCAGAGAGCATTGTTCGTGGCCTGGATCTGCCTGTGGCACACGCTGTTCAGCATGGAAGAGGGTCAAGAAGTGGCCGACTTGTAAACTGACCTGTTATCTGGACTTGTTTATAGACTTGTTGAGATGTTTAGAATGATATTTAGAAATGTAGGGCTACATGTACGGGAAGCGTACTCAACGTGTGTTCTGTGTGTGTGTGTGTGTGTGTGTTACTTATTATCATAGTCATCAGGTTATTTACATTTCGGAGCATTGTTTCTGCACATGAGCAAGCAAGCGTTTCGTTTATAGATGTAAAATTGTGATTACTGTTTGATTACCGGTTTGTGTGTTTGTTTTGTGCGTGTGTGTTTATCTGCGCGTACACGTGTGTGAGAGAGAGAGAGTTTAAACCATAATGAGTGAGTTTTGCATGCAATTAGAACCTGGCTCTGTCTGCCTTCTGCAGTAATAGAAAACAAAATGATGCATTCTGGGTAGTTAGTGAAACCCAAATTGGTCTGTGCTTAGCCATTCATTCATTCTCATTATCTAAGAAGTAGTTCTCTGTTCTTTCTGCCAATAATGCAGGCACACAAAAAACACTAACCCTCCTTTTTAACTTTGACTATTTTTCCCTGCGTGATATTTTGTTACTCGCCCTTTAGTATTCCGATACGTCAGCAGCTGAACTGGCAGAGGGGGAACCCTCAACTTCGTAAAGTTTCACCACATTTGTCAAGCAGTTTTTGTGACTGTTAGGCTTTGATGGGATGATTGACACCACAGGGATGGCAGATAATGAAGGCGGGGGGTGGGGGGGGGCTGGTGCCAGGTGTCATTTCCTCCCACAAACCGAAAAAAATCCCTCTTTAATGCGCTGCTGTCAGATGTAGCTCATGTGCTTTGATGAGGCCTCCTGGACAACGTGACGATCCCAGTGCAGACTGAACCACGGAGCCGGTTGTATTTGAGGCTGGGATACTGTGGGATAGTGGGGGGAATATGAGGCCTCTCCAAAGAGTCTTCCTTAGAGATGGATTCCTTTTAAAACAGCATTCTTGGATTATTTTCCGTCTTTCTGGCAGGGAGTATTGCTGTGTTTGTACTAAAGCGTGATGTTGCTGTTCTGGATTGTTTGCTGACTCCCTCGGGACTGCAAACAAGACGGCTGGACAGACGGGCCGGCACCACACCCCAATGGCCTCAGATCCCACAGCCCTGTTACAACACTGCTGTTCAGAACAGTCTGGACTGTACCGGGGTCGGGTGTAACACCGCCCTGGTAACAACGCAGCTGTTCAGAACACAGTCTGGACTGTACCGGGGTCGGGTGTAACACCGCCCTGGTAACAACACAGCTGTTCAGAACACAGTCTGGACTGTACCGGGGTCGGGTGTAACACAGCCCTGGTAACAACACTGCTGTTCAGAACACAGTCTGGACTGTACCGGGGTCGGGTGTAACACCGCCCTGGTAACAACACAGCTGTTCAGAACACAGTCTGGACTGTACCGGGGTCGGGTGTAACACCGCCCTGGTAACAACACAGCTGTTCAGAACACAGTCTGGACTGTACCGGGGTCGGGTGTAACACCGCCCTGGTAACAACACAGCTGTTCAGAACACAGTCTGGACTGTACCGGGGTCGGGTGTAACACCGCCCTGGTAACAACACAGCTGTTCAGAACACAGTCTGGACTGTACCGGGGTCGGGTGTAACACCGCCCTGGTTACAACACTGCTGTTCAGAACACAGTCTTTGCCGTACAGGGGTTCTTGTGTAACACCCAGCTACTACTCATTAGACTGTTACGTTGATGCAGAGCGTTGGTTATACATGATTACTACTGGACATTCAAACATCTTAACTCTGGAACCTAAACACAATCACTGATGATGTCCTCCTCTCTGAGAACGCGGCCTAAGGCTACAAAGACGACTAAGGCTAGCTAAGACAAATACACAGGCCCGACGTGTCAAGCCCTTCAGCTCGTTAGGTTGTTGCTTGCTCTGCTTACTACGTGCATATTAATGTTGAGCTAGACATAGATGGCATAAGAAACCACGGGCAGTAAATGAGTTGCCAGGGTATCCCAGCAACGCACCAGATCATCACAGTTGTTTTTCTTTCATTAGCGGATTCGTCATAGCACTCATCATGCTGGGAAATGGGAAAGGGCGGATGGAGGAAATTCACACATGATTCAAAGAATTGGGGGCCACTGGGTATGAATCCCTAGCTTCTGGTGATGCGCTCATTCCATCGCCGTGCCAACCAGGGTCAATGGCAGCGGCTGACACGCATTGGTCATCCCCCCACCCTGCCCATGGTAGCCAACACTCCAAACCGGTAACCAAAAGAAACACAACAGAAATACAACAAACTTCCTCTTTTGTGAGGGAAATCCAGTGTTTGATTTCAGGATTAATACGTTTCTCATCACTTTCGAGATAATCTGTAAAATTGTTAACCTCTATAGTCTCTTGCGTTTTCAATGACCTGCGATGACGTAGCGGCGTCCCGTAGGTCAAAAGACCGTTATATTGAGCTGATTGGATGTGTTGCGGTTATGACATGCATAGCTTGCGTTGCCAGCCTAGCAGCAAGGTTTTCTAATTCCCAATTCCCAAGTGTACTGCATAGCACACACCCTACAGACATTCCCTGTGTGTTATTGAAGCGTCGGGGTGTGTCCCACTCTTAAATAACATCATACCTCTGCCCCACCCATCCTGTCCATGCTCGTGTGGGCCAAACCATCCCCAGTTCTATGCCCTGAGAATATATTGTTTTTATGAATTATGAATACAGTATAAATTACTAATAGTGACACTTGCTTGCTGCAGATATTTTGAGGGCACTACATCTTGCTCTGATCTTTTTTCTGTATCCTCTATTAAATGTTACTAAATCAAGGATTAAAGATTTTGTGGAACAGTCGTCAGTGAAGTAGTGATAATGTAATTGCAGCTACGGAATTGTGTTTTTCACCTATTTATTTCTTATCGCCTTTGAATGCCAGACATGCCTTGTGAAAGTCTGAGGGATTTAATGACAATTAGCAATCAGCTCATGTATTGACATTTCTATCAGTCTACCAAAAGTCTGTCTGCTAACAAGCCTTTAATTGGAAACGACCGCCGCTGTCAGCAGAATTGTTTGGCACTCTTCTTCCTGAGTAAATTCTAAGCTTCCATTTGCCAAAAAATATATATGGGTGCATTTGTATTTTATATGTAAATATTTGTTGTGTTCCAGGTGTGTTTACTTCAATAAATTGCGCCACATGATCAATTTGTATTTCCTCACGTCATTGTGAAAATTCTTGGGAAAGACAAATTAGCATCCATGGAAAACTCTGCATATTTAACGGCGTCACATCTTTGCAAATGGAAACGCTCAGCGTTGATGAGTGGGTGCGTAAACATTTCAAAATGTGACTGGGTTACCGTCTCATGGACCCACTTTTCCTTCATATTGATTTGATGAGGGAGGGGAACGTACACATGAAAAGGATTCAACTCCAAGCCGAGCTTGCAT
The DNA here is from genome assembly GCF_949987615.1 of Pollachius pollachius. Lineage (NCBI taxonomy): Eukaryota > Metazoa > Chordata > Actinopteri > Gadiformes > Gadidae > Pollachius > Pollachius pollachius. The sequence goes on along the minus strand of NC_136952.1, from coordinate 14,804,212 downwards.
CAAACACAGATATAGTTGGAAGAGAATACTTGCAATCACACATTGTTTTGACAGAGCCTGCATAGCCTTTATCTTCTCTATCTTCTCTATCTGTTTTTGCCAACGTTTGGACGTACTAAAATTAATTGATCGATTCTTTCTTGTTTTTCTCTCTCTCCCTGATCCCCTGGGAATTTCTCTCCCCCTCTTTGTAATCATGGTCTTTGTCTCTGACGGATCCAATGTTTCCAGAGAAAGGGAAGCAAGCTGCATCAGGGCGGGGAAGCATGGAACTATTACTCCTATTATTCACTGGCTTCATGGCGGCTCAGGACAAACGCGGGGAGACGTCATGATGTTGCACTAATGATGAAAGTGCGAGAGTCAATGGTTGGCTGCAGTAGATTTCGATGCTCATATTGTGATCAAAGCTAGTATTGTGCGTGTGTGCAGCCTCGTTGGTGGAGCGAAGGTCAGTTTCCCCAATGGCCCTCACTTGTCTTGGAGCAGCACTTTTCCCTTTGCCTGTGTATGAAAAAAACATTAAATAAAATGTTATTAACATTAATAAACACTGAAAAGGAGGTTCAGAAGTCCAAAACGATCCAGAAATCACCTTGATGATCCAGCTATTGATTGCATCCCTACAGGGTCCACGTTAGTGAGTTATGAGCTGAAGTTATTCAGGGAACTCATTCATGTGGAGGATTACAGATTAGACGTGTAACATGCAGCAGCTATGGAGATCACAATAGAGCCGTATTTCCACCGCAACGACCCGGATCCTTTGGTCTCAGGAACCTCATTTCAAGGGACTAAGGTTCCTTCAGCCCCTTGTTATCTGCGTTTCCACCGCAGTCTGAAGACCCGCGAAGGTTAGGTAAAGGAATTTCCTTTTACACCAGGCACATAACAAATAAAGGACATGAAAAAGCGAGATTTACTGAGATGAAATCGGAACAACAAAGTGCATCAAATATTTACTTCAGTTGCGACGCAAATATGCAGCATTTTCCAATAGGATTCACGGCAGATAAGAAGACAGATGGATTCAATCCTCTACCTCATATATCCAGCATATGCTCTGTGCTCGTATTCAAAATCCCCTATGTATTTTTGTTGGATTAAATTATGATTTTTAATCCAAGTGTAAAATAGTGTAGCGAAGGGCTGTTTGCAGATGTGGGGGATTACGATAAAGTGGGTGGGTCTTCCTTAATACATCCATGCTTTTGAGTTTTTTAGGTTGTTTCCCTGTTCGATAAAGTATCGCTCTTTCGGAGGAAGTTGCTAAACAAAACAAGATTGTTACAAAAAAAATGCACACAGTGATGTTATCACATTGGCTTGTAGCGCTGCTATGGAGATGAATGATCAATACATATAACAGATAGCGATAATTAAAGGTATATGAATGTAGTTGACCCTATATGGATGCAATAAGAGCACTGTGTGTGATTTGCTGCATGGTCGCGGCTGTAAATTAAGTTGAAATGGCTGAAATATAATGCTCAGTGTACTCGACGAATCAGAGATGTTCAGCGATGCAAGCCCCACCCCCAAATTCCCTGTACTTTTTGAAAGTACAGGGAATATTTGGATCATCACTGACCTACACCCCACACCGTAGCTGGTAATGTAATTAGCCTGTGCTCTTGACCCCTCTCTTCGGCCGTGCCCTGCATAAACAATCCAGTAACCTTCCCTCATTTATCCTGCCCCGGAGGAGGGGGAGGCGTGGCCGAGTCCTGGCCCCGCCTCCCCCCCGGGGAGTGGTTGCCACTCTGCCTCCAGTGCCGGTCCTCCTAGTTAAAGTTTAATGGGAAGCTAATCCCTCTGTGCTCAGGTGTCGCTGTTCCCCGCTACGCCGCGTGTGAGAGGAGGGGCAGAGGTGAATAGGGCGTTCCATATTGTGTGTGTGCGTGTGCGTTTGCCATGCCAATTAATGCATGTGTGTGTGTGATGTGTGTTTTTGTAAGTCCATGTGTGTCTGTGTGTGCCTGTGTGTGAGCGTGTGTTTGTGTGTGATTGAGCATGTGTGTGTGTTATATCTGACTGTAACCCATGCATGGGGCATCCTGTCCCCCTGCTGTGCGTCTGAATTGTTTCTTTGTTGGACTGGAAGAGGTCACCGCACAACAGAACAGTTTGGAACATGCTTCCTAAAGGCCTCCGAGGTTGGGTGTAGAGTTAAGCTGTGGGGCATGTCCCTCCCACTATTCACTAATATAATATCGATATTGGAGGACAAACTAATGTTTATGAAATACTGGTACCACTAGTCCAACATTTATCAAGCAGCATTGCTACATTTTTGATGTCACAACTAGAAAAGTCAGCTTAGCTGACTTTGCACTTTTCAATTTATTTAATGTGGAGTATTAGATGTATGCCAATGTGTTATTTTTACCTTTTACCATAACCTTACCAATTTCAATAAGGGTCATGGTATATTTATTCCAACATAACCCTTAATATAATCTATGAGTGGTTGTTCCTATGTATGATATGCACAGGAATTCATAGAGACTTCACAATGGTCATTTTACCTAATTTGGCCTCTGTGTTATCTCATGAGCCGCATTATGGCCTCTGTGACCCACTGTCTGTGATCAGGTCAGCCGATGACAGTGGGACGGGAGAGAGAGAGGGTTAGGGTCAGGGTCACTGGCGAAGGAGAGAGAGAAACAGAGAGATAGAGAGAGGCCAGAGAAAGAGAGAGTGCGAGAGACGCAAGAGAAAATACAAGGAGTAGAATAAGAAAGGAGATGGATTGAGAGGCCTGGGGAAAGCGAAAGAGAGAGAGATAGGAGAAAGGGCTGGAGAGAGAGCGAGGCAGGGTAAAGACAGAGATAGTACTGGAGAGAGGGAGAGGGCTGGAGAGAGGACGAGAGAGGCAGGGTAAAGAGAGAGATAGGACTAGAGAAAGAGAGGGCTGGAGAGGGAGAGAGAGGCAGGGAGGACTAGAGAAAGAGAGACAAAGACAGAGAAGACTGGAGAGAGATAGAGAGAGGAATGGAGAGGTAGAGAGAGAAAAAGGCAGAAGGAGCTTTTGAGTGAAATAGGAAAAGATAATTAACTCAGGGAAAAGCAAGACAGCAACACAAAGGTCTGCCTGATGAGGAAACCTGCGCACAAGGGGTGGCGGGGGAGGAGGGTGTGTGAGGAGAGGTACGGGGGTGTAACAGTCATCACACGATGGGCCTTTGATGGGCCTCCACCTGTAGGCTTCCTCATGTTGCTCGATTGAACCCCATGGCAACACAGTTGAGTCATGTCTGCCCCCGACGCACTCGTGATCGCCATGACGAGGATTTGGAATGTCCCCTCGATGACGTAATTGTAATGTAACCGAAAAGGGGCAACCGCCCATTCGCAGGACATTGTGTTGAACTCTCTTCAGATTGGAGACGGATAGAGCAGTGATTAAATGCCGGCAGCATGCTTGTGTTTACCCAATTTGTAAGCGGCCACGCCGCCAGCTGTCCTGCGTCTCTGTTTGCAGAGGTGACGAAGCGATGATGACAAGGTTCACCCCTTCCTCTTTCCTCACCGCTCACGCACCTTGCAGCGCTGCAAAGCCTTGTCAGCGATACATTAGCCGATGCCCAGGTAGAGCTGTATAGCCTTAAAGCACAGCGGTTCATAGCGATACAACGGCGTGGAAGGTGTGTTGGAGCACAACGCTGAGGGTTCCTGAAGGGAGGGACATTTGATTCTGTTAGGAAGTGGATGGACTCGGATGTCTGTTCGTCTGCGCGCTGAAAGTGAAAGTGGGGCAGACGGTCTCATCTCTCCTCTCGCCCCTCCTGTGATCTCCTCTTCCCCTCTTATCTTCCGCTCCAACTTCAAATAATTGATCTTGCCCTTGGAGGAAAAATCGGCTGGATAATTGCCTCCTCTGATCTCTATGAAACGTGGTGGTTTTTATGCACATCTCTGCATGAATGTGATGAAGTGTTCCATTGTATTGTCTACCTGCTGGCAGGCATTACCTTATTAATATAAATGTGTCTTATGGAGGGCGGGGCACGTGTTTGAGGATTACAGTGCCTTTAGTTTGGTCGGTGTGGTGTTTTTTTAGTGTGAGCGAGGGCCTCACCACACGCATACCTGATGATGACACCCTTCTACAGGCAACCTGAGACTGCTCTGTGAGGCCTCCTGGTCCACCGGCCCACCTTCAACCCCACCCCCATCCTCACCCAAAAACCAAGGCTTATTTTAGCACCCATGTGCTTTACTTTCACAAGTTCCGAACTTTGTGGAGGAACGGATCAGCCTCCGGGTCCATAATGTTGTCACGGCGTCAAGCCCACATGAAGCGCTGACCATTGGTCCTTTTAAGTCTTTTTAAAGCTAGCCACGACTCTCTGTGGCTCCATTATTCACGAGAGGTATTCCTGGTTCATAACCAGCCCGATGCCGCCACCCGGTCCCTGGGTGCATGCAGGATGCTGCATGCTGCATGCTGCATGCTGCACGGGGTCAGCCTGACAGCAGAGAGCAGCGCTGGGTAGTTCTGCTCAGGTTACCCAATGGAAGCACTCATGAATAGTGATGCTGGTGCTAGTGCTCTGCCTGTGTCCCAGGAGGCTCGACTCAGCGGGAGTGTTTGAGGCATGGAATCTGTGTGATGCGTCAGGACTTTTTGCAGACGATATCTTTCCATATTTTTTTATTTTGCAGGAATAGTACAACAACATTGTTATGAGTATTCATTGGTATTCTTACTGTTATTATTTAGGTCCAGGTGCTGTAGGTAAGATCTAAGAGCCATTATTTGAGTGTAGTTCTTTCAAGATGGCCCGGCCATTATTCAGCTATTAGGGAGTGAAATGCACTGTGAGAATATCTGTTTCTAGTTGGCTGCACTCGAAAGACACCCTTTAGACTTTAGAACACTCCCTCAATATTTCTCAATACATACATAGGAAGTTATGTTTTGTTTGTTCTTCGTGCTATTGTAAGCTCTTCTTTGCTTTGTCTTTGCGCTCCCATCCTTTAATATTATACGGCACTTTAAACCTGTTTTTATGAGTTTTGGATCAATCTTTAGAGTAGCCTTCTAGCCTGGGCTATATTCTGACTTTTACGTATCATGTAAACGTTGTTTAATGAAGGGTGGGTGTGTGTTGTGTGCTCCTCCATGAGTTCTAACGCTGTAGTGATGTGGTCCCTCTAGGGGGACCGCGGCCCATCGTTATGCTATATCACATGGCAGTCCTACCAGCTGCAACACGCCTCCCATGAGGCCCTCCCTTGTTGTGTGTTCTTTGGCCTCTTCACTTATTAACAGATCCACATGAACACTCATGTCTGGTGGCTGGGGACTGACGCGCCCCCTCTCATGCTTGGACCAGCGTTGACCCAGTTTGGTGGACGCCCCCAGTGGGTTTCTCTGTCTCAAGCGCCGCTGGCCAGCGGCTTTGTGGGAACCCACCTCGTTTGTACCTGGTGCTCATGAATAGATCCCCATCCCCGTGTTTTAACTCTAGTTGTTGGTTCATTAGAATAGTTATAGTCAGACTTTATGAGTGGTAGGATATTACTGAGATATTGTTGTCTTGTTCTATCGTTTTTTGACGTGTCTAGTGTTGTTTTTAATGACTGCTTGCACCCTCTGGACCCAATCATCATTGAAAAGGGAGACATATAAAATGTAAATATAAGAGCAGCTTTCTATTAATATCAGTGGAACCACTGCAGTTGGTAGGAGTGATGACTCATGCACCAGAACCCTCCATCTATCTCCTTCTTTCTCTCTCTCACCCTCACTCTCACTCTCTATCTCCCACTGCCTCCCGTCTCTCTCCCTCTCGCTTCTCTTTCGCCATACTCTTCTCCCCATTTTCTCCCCCTATTCCCCCCTATTTTCTCCTCTCTCTCCCCCCCCAAGCCTTTCTCTCCCCCCTCCCCTTTCCCACCTCCCCCCTCCCTCTTCCCCCCTCCCTCTTCCCCACCCCCTCTCTCCCCCGCCCTTCTCTCCCCTCCCTCCCTCTCCCCCGCCCCTCCCCTCTTGCCTTCCTCTTCCCCCTCCCCTCCCCTTGGTTGTTTCTTGGCGTCGGCGAGGTGCTCCGAGTGGATGTGTCGGGTCCGCCTGCTGTCGTGGCAACCCACGCAGCTGACTGGACATGTGATCAGCGGCCGCGCAGCTAAAGGTCATCGCGGTGATGCTGCAAACGACTGAGAGTGTTGTGGGAACGCAGACACCGAGAACGATCACCAGGGCCTTTGTTTGTTTACGCCGTGGCTTTTTTCTCTTCGTCTGTGGGAAATGCGATGCCGTGATCATTAAAACAGGGCTACTAACAGCAGTCACTGTCGCGGCTGTAACTCTGACTGCTGCCTCGTGTTCATTGGCCTGTCTCCTTCTGTTTAATGTGGCGGTTCTTGTTTTGAGCGCTCACGCCCCATGTCACATGCACCTTGTTAAATGAAGGATTTTTTGCTGATCAGGTGCACTTGTTTTTACTCATTTAAATACAAATGGAATCGAAATTTCCTGCAAGATGTAAACTAGAGGACCTGCTCTATCTCACCATTGAACATTTTTGGTGTATCTATTCGACTTCATCTCTATGCCTCAACAACAATCGTTTTTAATAATTGCTGCAATAATCGCTCCCTAATCTGCCCACAGCAGCTAAAGCTCACCAGCGTGGCTCCCGTCCCTCTGCCAGGCATGGCGCTTGTTGTCTTCATCCTGCCGCCCTCCCTCCTTGTGTATCAGATGGAGAGGCAGCCCGGCATATGCGCCACAATAACAGAGCAGGTGCTTTTCCTGCCACATGTGGTGAACCCGGCCTGCTGACAGCTTCTCCTTCAGACCCAAGGAGGGGCGGGGCCTCCTCACTAGCCCCTCCCCCTCGGGTTCCTCCATATGTGCTGATAGTAGCACAAAGTTGCCATTATCAGGGCTGTATCTCTCTGGCTTCACCTCTGTCCCTGTACCCTATCATCTCAGCGCTCCTGGGGAGGAGTAATTGTGTGTGTCTGTGTGTGTGTGTGTGTGTGTTTTTGTAAGAGAGATATAGAAAGTGTGTGTGCGTGCAAGTGTGCATATGCATGCTTGTGTGTGTGTGTGCGGCGCGGTGTGTGCATGTCTCTCCTTGTCTATGTGTAAGAGCGCTGGGGGGTGGGGGCGCGGGGCGGTGCTGGCTGGGTCCTGGGGCCCGTCAGCCTCCTCCGTCCACTCATCCGTCAGACAGACGCTCCCGGTGTGTGCTTGGCATGATAAAACCCCATCCAGCACCGACGCCGCACTGGCACTTACGGACGCACACCATTGGCCGCTATTGTCCATTATTGGTCCACCTTTTATCATTTCCTTCTTCCTTCTCTCGCCCTCTGGTTGTCCTTGACCCCCCCCCCGTTCTTACCTTAACCCTCGGCAACCGTTCCTGAGCGTTTCCCATGACGAGCTGAATGACCTTAGTCACCTGCCGGGTGATTAGATTAGAGAGAGAGAGGGAGGGAGAGGAGAGAGAGAGAGAGAGAGAGAGAGAGAGAGAGAGAGAGAGAGAGAGAGAGAGAGAGAGAGAGGCATATTTCATTCAACCATTTATATATCCTAAAACCCAAACCTAATCTATAAATATAGTTTATTCCATTCCATCTCAAAATGTGATGATGTAATACCAAGCCTAGGAGGAAAAGATCATTAAAGGGGACATATAATACCACCAGGTTTTGAAATGGCTTGTAAGGCTAATCACAGTCACACCTGGTCACACCTATTATACCACACGGTGGTATAATATGTCCCCTTTAACTCAGGGAAAAGAAAGACAGCAATAAAAAGGTCTGCGAGAGATAATTAGCTAACAACTAGGTAGGCTAGGCAGATAAGGACATCCTACTAAACAATGCCTACAGGTTGACCCCGGCCCCACCCCATGTCCTTGCTTAGCCCGATGAAAGCGAGGGCTTTCTTGATTGTCTTCGTGGTTTTGAATAGTTAGGGCCTGTGTTAAGACTGTGGGGGTCTTTAGTTAAGGCTGTGGAGGTCTTAAAACAGGTCTTTAAGAAAACAACCCTGTTTGTGGGTCCAAGGAAAAGCTGGAGGAATCTCAGGGGAGCTCAGCTTGTGGGAGGAATTTGTGTTTCATATGGAAGTCCTTGGAGCCTGAGAGTAATCTGTTTGGTCAGGCTATGCTGAGGTTCGCTGGGAGGATAAATAAATATGCATAGCAATTATACAGTGTAAATATGCAAAATCGTGTGATGGATGCATGGAAGCTGTCCTGTGCTATAATGGTATAGCAGGACGATGTAGGAATAGGAATAGATGGTGAATGAGTGAAGCAAACATAACAACACTGTTATATGCAGCTGTGCGGTATGATTCACAAATACCCTTTAGCAGAACCGGTATAACTTGTGGTTCAATGAAATAAACGTCCCTGGAAGTTGTATCATCATTCCAGGCCTCAAGACAAGACAGTCCAGGCTATTTCCATAAAAATAGCTTTTTACAGGCGGTGTGTGTGTGTGTCTGTGTGTGTGTGTGTGTGTGTGTGTGTGTGTGTGTGTGTGTGTCTGTATGTGTAAAGGGTGTGTGTTTATGTATGTGTGTGTGTCTGAATGTGTACATGTCTATGTGTGTGTGTGTATGTGTACAGTGTGTGTGTCTGTGTTTGTGTGTATGTGTACAGTATGTGTGTCTGTGTGTGTGTGTGATGCATTCAGGCGGCTCCTCCCTATGGTATTTCTTATAGGCACCTGCAGAGCTCTGATGTCCATGGGCGGTGTGTTGTGTAGCGGTGTGTTGTGTTGTGTAGCGGTGTGTTGTGTTGTGTAGCAGTGTGTTGTGTAGCGGTGTGTTGTGTAGTAGTGTGTTATGTAGTGTTGTGTTGTGTTGTGTAGCGGTGTGTTGTGTAGCAGTGTGTTGTGTAGCGGTGTGTTGTGTAGCAGTGTGTTGTGTAGCTGTGTGTTGTGTAACGGTGCGTTGTGTTGTGTAGCGCGGTGTTGGTGTGTTGTGTAGCGCTGTGTTGTTTAGTGGTGTGTTGTGTAGCGGTGTGTTGTGTAGAGGTGTGTTGTGTTGTGTAGCAGTGTGTTGGGTAGCAGTGTGTGTTGTTTAGCGGTGTGTTGTGTAGTGGTGTGTGTTGTATAGCGTTGTGTTATGTAGTGCGGTGTTGTATAGCGGTGTGTTGTGTAGCAGTGTATTGTGTAGCACTGTGTTGTTTAGATGTGTGTTGTGTAGCGGTGTGTTGTGTAGCGGTGTGTTGGGTAGCATTGTGTGTTGCTCAGCGGTGTGTTGCGTAGTGGTGTGTGTTGTGTAGCGTTGTGTTGTGTAGCGCGGTGTTGTATAGCGGTGTGTTATGTAGCGGTGTGTTGTGTAGCAGTGTATTGTGTAGCACTGTGTTGTTTAGATGTGTGTTGTGTAGCGGTGTGTTGTGTAGCGGTGCAACGACGCTCCCCTGGGTCCCCTGACAAGGAGGCTATGAGTCACGGGTTCCACCTGCTGTTGTGTGACAGCATGTGACTCAAAGCTAAATAAAGAGAGAGAGGGAAGCGACGAGCAGCCTGTGATGTTTCAATAGACAACAGCACTAACACATACACAAAATGCAGGGGCGTTTCTGCTAGAATATTTTCACACACACATAATGAAGGCAATACATGTGTTTTTTGTTGTTTGCATGGGTTTGGAGTCAAAACATGTACACACACACCAACACACAAACATGTACACACACGCAAACACACACATAAACACGCACACCACATACGCACATCCAGCTGTCATGAACCTATCTAGTTCATCTTGTTGTCTTGGGAGGCTGCAGAGGTTGTAAAACCACATTCCCTGTATGGAGAATGCGGTCTGTTCAGGCCAAGCAGTCACTTGTTCCTATTGTCACTCACAGTCTGCTGTTTTCCCATTGGGGGAATAACAGACACTCCCTCTCGATACACCCTGGAAAGTAAGCTAACACTCTTCCTCCCACAGTGGTGCTTCGGTTAAATTATCCTCCACCAGTTGAATGAGTTGACGCACATCGGGAACACCGGATACGTCCGTGGATCCCAGTGTTGTTTACCTCATTCTCCGGGCTCTTGGGTCAGTGGTAGTCCTTTATAAAATCAAATCGTCCATATCATTTTGAGCAGAACGTATTGTGCCTAGTGTGTGCGCGTGTGTGCGTGTCTGTGTGTCTGTGCACGTGTGTGTGTTTGAATGCACGGGTGCTTGTGCAGAAAAGGCTATCAAACAAGATAACACACAGCCTGTGTTCCGGGTTGATGCGCTGATGTTAATCAAGGATTTTTACGACTTTAAGTGTATTATTGTTCAGCTTTATTGTCGGTCTTCCTGTACGTCCGCCCATTTCAATCCACTAAGCTTCGGCATTCCGAAAGGAGCAGCAGCGTATGTTGTGAGCGTGTGCGGTCACACGCCAGATTGTGTTCTCGTGTGTCTCCGCGTGCTGAAGGTGTGTCGACCAATCAGGGCCGGCGATGCTCATTCATGTTCCCGGTCCGTTTGCTCAAAAATGGGGGCAGCGCCGTGCACATTTCACATCAGCCTGTTTCACTTCCTCCACCGCGGATCACGACTGGTAGAGCAAAGAGATTTAATTTATGACTCCATGTGAGCTTAGCGCCCTGAAGGCCTCCTCCCTGGCGTTAATGAGTTATGTGTGCTGAATACACACCGTGTGGCTCCTTCTGTCGGGCTATAGAGTTGGTGATTAAGGAGTAAAGGCCGCCATGGCCGTGCCAACACTCCTCTCTGGAGAACTGCAGGAACGGTCCGCAGGAGAGTTCTCCAACTGGACGAGACTGGAGCAGATGGAAGAGATGGACTGGGGCAGGGAAAAGGAGACCAGAGACCACAAATAGGTCGGAACAAGTGACACTAGAGGCTGTAAAGCACACGCAAATGCACACTTGCACATATGCGTGCACACACATGCATGCGAGATACACGTGCACACACATACACACACACACACACACACACACACACACACACACACACACACACACGTGCACCCACACACACATGATTTCATGGCTCTGGTGGATGCCAACGTCAAACAGAAGGGAGTTTTTTGTTGAGTATTCTGTATGTGTGTGTGTGTGTGGGTTGGTTTGTAGTGTGTGTGTTTGTGCATGTGTGTGTGTGTGTGTGTGTGTGTGTGTGTGTGGTTGTCTTCTCGCCCTTGATCACCTATTAGTCATTGTCTGAAATTGTTTGAGCTCAACCACAACGTTGCATGATTCAATCCCTTCAACTAAGGCAGAGTCTAACCAATCTGTCTGGAGTCCAATCAGGAACACAAGACACTCAACTCCATTTCCTCATGCATATCAACGCGAGGGCGGACAGCGAGACATGGGAGAGAAAGTGCTGGTAGAGAGAGAGAGAGAGATAGAGAGAGAGAGAGAGAGAGAGAGAGAGAGAATTACAATAAGGGTTAGGGTTAGGGTTAGGGTCAGTATCCCAGATCTGCCTGACTGCTAGGCTAAATATGTGCCTGAGTGAGCCTCCCCCCCGGAGCAGTCTGGTTGAGGGCAGCCCAGTTCTGGCCAGGTCTTGGCCCAGCAGTGGGCCGGTCGCCACACAGGAGCCTTTATCTCTCCTCTTCCAGGTTCTGAGTCCACACCAGATGTTCACTAATTTGTGGGAAAGCCCCTTGCAACGTTTGTTTGGTGTATCCACTTCCTCTCTGTCTGTTGACGCGTTACTGCGAAAACTGCTAATTGTTCCACAGGGGATGACCTGTGTGTGAGCACACATAAAACGCATTACCATAGAATAGGTTTCGTTTTGATATCGCAGTGATTTGAATGATGTCATACATGGAGAATAACCCCCTGCTGTTGAGTGCTAGGTAAAGGCCGAAGGGTATGACCGGAGATTTGGAACACACTAGTACTGTCATACCCATGTTGTGAGAGAATTCTCCATGTCATCATTAAAAAGCCAGTGAACCCACTGTTTCAGCTTCGAACACATGTGATTGTGTTTTTTTTCATTGTGACGGTTCTAGGGAGGCAACTTTGTGATGATTTTTAACACCATGTATGTGCGATGTAGTGAGCGACATTGTGTGTGAAATGTTCACATACAATGTCGAACATTACGATATCAGTTATACTGAGATGCTTAACCCTCCCTCGGCACGGACATCAAAATGAGCCGCTGCTCAGGCGAAGATCCACACATCCACACGGACTGTCATGTTATACAGCTGGTGTGCGGGAAGCCTTAACTCTTTGACATGATCCTCAAAATCAACGGCTTTCCAGAACAAAGCTCCACACATCCACAATCATACACAACGTGCCGTTATACTTAAAGTTTCCGGGGAGCTTTACCCTCTCTCGATCAACCACAGCCGAGGCTGAACTCCACAGTATGCTGTCAGACGCCGTCATGAATGGTTTTCCATAAAATACTGACTTATATTAGTAACAGTGACAAATTGGCATAGATTACTATATTCACAATGATGATGACAGCAGGGTAAAGACGTTGGAGTGCTTCTGAAGAAGATCTGCCCTCTGACCTCTCGCACTTGTGTGTTTGTGTTTCGTGCGTGCGAGTGTCTGTGTGCATATGCGCACGTGTGTGTTTGTTTCGTGTGCGTGTGTGTGTCTGTTTGTATATGTGTGTGTTTCGTGTGGTTATGTGTGTGTGTGTGTTTCGTGTGTGTGTTTGTTTCGTCTGTGTATAAGTGCATCTGTTTGTTCCGTGTGTGTGTGTGTGTGTGCGTGTATGTGTGTGTGCATAGAGTTGGTCAATTAAGCAATGCAGGATTATTTTAAAAAAGGCTTGAAAACCTATCTTTTTAGAAAAGCCTTTGGCTAGACTATTTTAAACCTTAAAATATTTTATGCAGCCTCTCTGTGCCTAGGTTTTAGTTTTAGTATATACAGCGACTCTCTGCCTTACTTTTTGTTGTTTTCATGTTGTTTCTGCCCTTTGTTCTTGTACAATGTAGCACTTTGAGATAATTTCTTTGATGTAAAGTGTTATAAATAACATTTATTATAATTATGCTCTCAGTTATGTGGGCTTCTTCAATCTACATTAGTGACTTGCAAAAATTACTTTGCCAAACTTCCCTGCTGATCTATATTCATTGTGAATGCTAAATGGGGCCCTACTGTACTCAGCAAAACTTACGATTACATTGCACTGCTCATATTTTTAGCCAGTGTTGAAGAATTTATAAACCAACAGTGTATGGATCATTAATGTTTCAGCACCTCTATACCCTTCCCTTTCAGACTTTGAGCGCTTCTGTTCTGAGACTGGTTTCAGTCCACCCTTGTAAATCTGTGAGGCTCTGAAACAGCTTTAGTCAAGTCTTAAGACAATCCCAGAGAGTACAACATCGCATGAGATGACTTGTGACTCTGTGACAGATGGTGCGATCATGAATGAATCACTTTATTCACATCTGTCCAAGTAAGTGCAGTCATACATCATATGTTGTCCCGGCGCACCGACAGATGTGCTATTACTGTGTTGTGCCATCTCTTGCTGAAACATCTGCATCTCAAAGAGCAAACTATTAAATCTTTGAGGCCTGCATCATATGTCTTTGTTATTAATAAATGAGTTTTCTTCTGGGGTGTTTTGTAACTCTGTTGGCAGCCAGACAGGGTTAAAGTTGTCTTGGTGAGTCTGGCATTAGTCATTCCACTTTATAGTGTTCACTTGAGAGAAGCTGAAGGGATTTAGGACTCCTTGTGAAATGCCACATCTCTGAAAGAGTTTGACCTTGTCTGCACTTTCTTTTGGTAGTGAGCAGCATTTTAATAGGTGCTTTGGAGGAAGAGAAGCCAGGCTGCCATGCTAGGTGTTGGGGTGTCCATTTCCGTCGCGTATCCTATAGAATTCAAGAAACTATTACACATATGATTGTATAATCTGAACCAGAAAATCAACCCATATTTGTGTTTGTGATGCACACAATTACATTCAATAATTGTTCAGTGGAGTGACTTTCACAGACCATCAATCCTGTCGGTTTTATTATTTCTGTTGCAGCGACAGCATGCTCCATGTGCATTTAGTTGATAAGTTCTGTCTATACCGGTAAACTGTTATGCCTAAATCGGACAAACCCTTAAATAATCCTACACCTGTGTTTTTCCTACTGGGAAAAGGGTTTATTTATTATTGGATTAATCATTTAAGCACCAGAGGTAATCCTCACTGGGTAAAATATCATCCATAGTTGTAGTTTTGTAGTTTGAATGTAATGGATTATGCCATTACCTCATAATACCAATCAGATGTTTCTTTGAGTCAGAGAATGTCATATGGGTGTTTAGTGAGATTTTTTAGGGTGTGTTCCCATGAGCAAAAATAGACAGACACACAAACACATACGTATAAATATAAATTGTATTGATATTTTTAAATTCATAAGGACATGCAGATACAAATCAGATAATGTATTTACCGTACCATAGTAAAAGGACAAGAGATGACCTTCAGGATGCACAAAGAGCTATAGATTGATCAGATTGTGTGTGTGTGCGTGTGTGTGTGTGTTCGTGTGTGTTAAAAAGGGAACGCGAGAGAGAGAGAGAGAGAGAGAGAGATCAGAGTCAGAATTATACAGATGGAGAGATCAAGGTAGAAACAGACCCTGCCTGTGTGTGTGACTGTATGTGTGGGGATGGGTCTGTGTGTGTGTGTGTGTGTTTGACTGTGTGTTTGTGTGACTGTGTGTGTGAATATGGGGGGGGGGGGGGGTTGTTGTGTGTGTGTGAGACTATATTTGTGGGTGTGGTGGGGGTGGGGTATTTGTGTGTGTGTGTGGGGGGATGGGGGTGGTTTTGTGTGTGTGTGTGTGTGTGTTGATTGGGTCTGCGTCACAAATCGAAGCAGCACCACCAGCACCCGGTTCTCCTGAGACAGAGAGACGTCTCTCTGCGTGCCCTGCTGTCTTCAGTCAGCAGCCCCTCCCCTTACCACTGTTCATCCACACACCCCCGCGTCTCTCCACGCGCCCTCCCCCTCTGGTCCCTCCATCCATTCTCTTACTTCAACAACGCATCACTGCTACCATGGCAACAACACCCTCCTCCAGTGAGTGGCAGAGCAAAGCATCGCGGGCAATCGGTCTTCACCTGGAACGCTTCTCTTTGGGGGGTTGGAGTAGTGTGTCCTTCATCACCTCATTAAACGCTGAATACTAAAGGTGTATATTTATATCTATATATATATATGTAGATATGAATATGGAATATCACACACATATATGTGTGCAGAATTAATTTATATGTGCTACTATGTGTATATTTATATACCTTTAGTTTTCAACGTATAATGAGCACATATAAAAAACATATATTTCTGCATCAAGGAACCTCACACACACACACACACACATACACACACACACACACAGGTAATGACTTTTCATCCTACCCTGCTGGCTCGGTGATGTCCCCTGTCAGAGCCTGTCTTCTCCTCACCCGTCTCGTTGGATGAATGCCCCATTTATAAAGACGGCCCGCCGGCGGGGGGTTGTCCTCCTGTCAATCGTCCTCCCCCCCCTCGGGCCTCAGGTCTGGCCCCTCCCCCCCGCTGCGGTCCCGTCGGGGGGCCGAGCGGTCGTACCTGCGCGGGGATGGATCGGTGCCCGTTGGTCGCAGGCGGGCGGTTCAGGTAGCAAGGGGAGGTGGGGGACTAGAACAGAGTGATTAAAGAGTCATTACAAAGCCTCTGATTGGTGGATGATGGATCGGCTCGTTGACGCATGCTGCGATGTCATGAGGCGTAAGGAGGCGGAGCCTGGGAGAGGCCTCACAGACTCTTGACTTGTTTCTCATTCGGCATGGCCTGAACGTGTTTGATAGTCAGAGGTCTGGGTCCCATGCGTGCACATTTTGGGATGGATTGAGACCCTGAGAGGAAAGACTTGTTTGCCTTTCAGTACCAGTGCCAGTTAAACGATTTAAAGTGTTTGTCAGAACAATGTATTGTTAAAGGAGTATGGGTAGACGCCGTCCCTCCTTCATAAGAAGTGATACCTCACTCCACTTGTCAAATGAATTTTCCCTGCTTTCCTCAATATTGTTTCCCTCATCCTCCTCCTTCTCCTTTGCAATGCGGAACGACCAGACGGATTTATAGCGATATGACAAATAATGAAAGAGTCCTGAAATAGCCCCTGGACTCCCCTGTGCTCTGAGCCTCGCTGTACGGCTGCTTCTCACTCTCCCTGTGTGTTCAGAGCTGATATCGTGGTGTTAATGTGTATTCTCATAGGTTATGAATAGCGTTCTTGTTGGGTTAATGCTGTAGGCTTGGTATTACATAATCACATTTTGAGGTGGAATGGAATAAACTGTATTTATAGATTTAGGTTTGGGTTTTAGGTTATAGAAATGGTTTAATGCAAAAATGCCTTTGTCGTTACTCATTCTTATCGCTCTCTCTGTCTCTCTCTCTTTCTCTTTATTTCTCTCTCTCTCTCTCTCTCTCTCTCTCTCTCTAGCAATGTTCTTCCAACTGCTGCTTTTTACTCTTTCATTTTGACATTCTATTTAATCTTCTTCTCATTTCACTTTCTCCTTCTCATTCCATCTCCCTCTCTCCTCTCTTTGAGCGATGTAGCTCTCTTTCACTATAGCTTTCTCTCTCTCTCTCTCTCTTTATATATATATATCTTTCTCTCTCCCCCGCTGTCTCTCTTTGTCTCTCTGCCTGTGTGGGAAACCCTAGTGTGACGTCAGGGGCTGCTGTTGCTGCAGGAGAGGGAATGAGAGGAGAGGCAGGGAGGAGGGTGGGTTTGAGTTGGAGGGGGTGATGGAGGGGGCGGGTTCAAGCTATTGAGATTTTTGATTGCCATCTGCGCCAGCCACTCTATGCAGGCCAAGAAGGCCAAACCTACCCTTGCTAGTAAGTATATCCATTAACAAAAAATAGGCTGCAGAGAGAGAGAGAGGAGGGAGGAAGGAAGAGAGAGAGAGAGAGAGAGAGAAAGAGAGAGAGAGTGATAGAGAGAGGTGTGTAGGTTGTTGAACAGATGAGAAGAGAAAGTTGTCAAAGTATAAAATAGGATTCTTCGTTTATATAATTTTTCTCTGCCTCCATCTTTCTTGCTTTCCTTCTCTCTTTTTCGCTCCCTATTCAAACTGCTCATTTGGTCTGAATAAGGGTGCTATTTTTTAACACCATAGTTGGTGCATTTCACAATATCTCCAGCCAACCTCTGATTGCCTCGGGGCTGCCAACACGGTTCTCTTAATGGACTGCTCTCCCAGGCGTGGTCATAGTCGGGGAAACACGCACAGAGCTCTCGCCCGCTAATGTCAGCTCTTTTTCATTTACCAGAACCATTACAGACGATGTATTGCATTCCGAAACAGATCCATGATTGATGTTTGGGGGACAGTTATGCTCGTGTATCGGCTGTGTTTTGATTTGTTTTACTATGCAATCGGAACAGAATGCATGTAGAAGTCCGGTGAATGTAAGCATGTACCGTAATGCTGTTCTGGAGACAGAGCTGATATTAAATTCACCGGGGGGGGTGGGGGGGGGGAAACCTGTGTTGACCCTTCAATGATATTTCTGTGGAGACAATCCATACCCACATGACTGTGATAACCTCCTTTTGATTGGTCAGTGAGTTGCCCTGCTGTGCTTCTGTGTGTGTGTGTGTGTGTGTGTGTGTGTGTGTGTGTGTGTGTGTGTGTGTGCGTGTGTGCGTGTGTACGTGCGTGTGTGTGTACTACTGCTATAGTGGCTAGGTCTTAGTTTAGGTCAGTGAGGTGTGGACAAACTACGCTATTGAAAGTTGCCCCCTGCTGGTCATTTTGAGACGTTACATTACATACTATACCATTGGCCAGGGTGATATACAATCAGATCTGTATATATACATTGTGTCCAGCATCTGTGTCCAACACATAAGATGTTATCATAACTTCTATCATTTGGAATCTAACTGAGTTCTCTCCTCTTTTTTTGTTCATGGGTGTGTGTTTCTGTGTGTGTCTGTTTGTGTGCCTACCTATCTGTCAATGTGGCAGTCCTATCAGCCCTATCAGCTATAGATATGTGCATAAGTCACAGGGATGCACACACACACAGGATGTATGTGTGTGTGTGTGTGTGCATGCGTGTGTCAGGGAAAGCCAACAAGGGAAGCAAGCAGTAGTGTCAGACCTGTCCACACAATTGGGCGATGACTGAAATAGTGAAACGACCAGATAGGCAGGTCTCAGACAGTACAATACCCTCCTTCCTTCCTTCCGCCCACCACTCTCTCTCTCTCTCTCTCTCTCTCTCTCTCTCTCTCTCTCTCTTCCTCCTCCTCCTCCTCTCCTCTCCCTGACTCGGTTCACCCAAGACTGAGGTCAGTCTGCCGGGTCCCTTCCCACCGACAGCAGGGGGCATGTGGAAGAGAAAGCTGCACATCACCCGTACCAAAGCCTCCAGCAAGAAACGCACGGCTCTGTAAGTCATGCACAACACCGGCACCAGGCAGGGTTCTGGTGGTGTAACCACCGGACCCTTCTCTGTCTCTCTGGTCCTCACGGTGGTACTTCCTCCATGGACTTCATAGCCGGTGTCTGTTTTTTTGGGGGGGGCTCGGAGGGAGTTGACTCTCTAAGCGTTGTAGACGATGGATGATGTTGTAACGGTGCCGTCAGAGAGATAGGGCAGTAAGCTGTGTGTGGTAAGGAGATATCTCCTGTCCTCTCTTCTTTGGGGAAACGTTTTCTGCAAATGCAACTATTTCGACGTTCCTTCAAGATGACACAGCTGTCATTTCTTCATGTTTGTTTGTTTGCAGTTTAGACGGCGGTCGAGTGGTGGAGAGAATAGAGTATAGTGTTGTGTATGCTCTGTTGGTTTAAATGTAATTGTATTACTATGTCTGGATATTAATATTTATTATTCATATTTAACTTTGTTAAGCCGGTTAGTCTAAAATCGAAGACATTTGTACACAAGACTTGGGATCTCAACGGGCCAATCCTCAATGAGCCTGGGGCGGTGAGGACGTCCGTCAGAGTAAAGGATTTGTTCTTCTTCACTCATGTCAGAATGCGTTGGTTCCTACCAGTGTACATGAATCCACCGGTGGTCTCTCATAAACTTCCTCAAAGTTACGCATGGCACACTGTTTTCTTTTTGCTGTCTCAGAAATACATGTTTACCAAAGATGTCAAATCAAAATTTGACAGAGAAATCAAAAAAGAAATCCAAATTGCTCCACAGGAACGGTCTACCCTGTCAGGGAGAGCCAGGCTCGGGAGGTAAACACTAACAGTAGTAACTGTATCTGGTTACGGTATTGACAACTATGTTTTAGGATGGGCTTGGTTTTCATCGCGTGGAAGCTTCCACTTTCAGGGAAACTCCCTTACCCTGATTCCTCTTTTGTGACCTTTCAGGATGTCTTCCTCCCTCTAGCATGTTGTGGTTGTTTTTAAGGCGTAAAGCTTCAGCTTTCAGCTCACAGGCTGCTCAGTCTGGAATGAGTTCCAGTGTCAGTTATTAACGGTATGAGTTTGCCTTAGGAAGTGAATATAACGCACTAGTGAAGTCTGTGATGACTTTTCATTTTTCATTTTCCCCTGTTTTACACCTTGACCCTGCCGGTTGTCCGTTCCTGGTTGACCTTGCTGGTTAACCTATGTCCATTTTATGTAATTTGTTTTTTAATGGACTTCTGTCTCTGCTTTCAGGCTGTCTTTGAATGGACTTCTGTCTGTGCCGCAGTGCTGTGTTTGAATGGATTGCTGTCTTTCATGTAGTGCTGTGTTTGAATAGAGTACTCTATTGTCCTGGTCTCTCTTATCAAATAGCTGCTTAATCTGGCAGGCTGATGGTTAACTAGAAGATGAGTGTCCAGTTAATTGTCAATACAAAATAATGTCACCCACATGTTCACATCATTTATTCGGATTAGTGTTTGGCCTACCTACAGTACATTTCGTGGGCTAGCTAAATATATAGTTATACTGCAAGTATCCATCCACGTATCTCTCTCTGCTTGTCTCTCTGCAAGTTGAACATGTTATCAATGATTCTGCATGATGGTGAATGGTGTACGGGAGCTGAATCTAGCTCTGCATGGGGCAATGCTAATCCCTCCCTTCAGGCAATTACAAACTCAGAGAGAAATAATGGTTTTAATGTAGTGAAAGCCTTGATTTATACACCGTCCACACACACATGCACACACAAACGCACACCCTCACGCAAATACAAATGCACAAACAAGCCCGAACACACATGCACACAATCACACACACGCACACATACACACACACACACACACAAACCCACACTCGCACCATCACACATGCACATAAACAATCACGCACATGCAAAAAACATTGACAAACACACGCATTACCACACACACACACGCACACACACACACACACACACACACACACACACACACACACACACACACACACACACACACACACATACACAATTATCATTTGATTGGATATATATCTCCCACTTGGGAGATAACAGAATGCGGCTGATATTTTAACAGGGGGTATTGTTATCATGTAAGGTTTTCACAACAAGGATTTAACCATTGTTTCCGATTAGCCTTTGGTATTTTTCACATTGATTTGTTCGATATACACACTGCTCAAGGCATTGTTACCAATTTACAATGATACAGAAATCCTGTCATGTCAATCAGTGTTTCCCGGAGAGTGCCACTAGGTCCTGAATTCACCCAGAACGTACACTTTTAATATAGTTCAAAGGGATTGCAATCGCAAATGTACGCTATGCTATATTTTAGTAAGGGCAAGTCAACACCTTTACTTTAGCTTAGGATGACCCCATGATCACAAGAAGAAAATGACAATAACAAATCCGAAATTCACTAAGTGTTAGTATATTAATATCGTTCATACTCTCATTTTTCCAAACACACCCTATTTGCACTTCCCAGGGGATGGCATTATAAACCATTCCAATTATTGAAAATGACCTGGGGGCATGTACAGCTAAATCAATCTGCATAGCAATTCACCCCCCAGCTGAGTTTTGTGGAATGAGCTATGCCGCCCATTTACCCCAGTAATAACTTACTTAATGTTGCTAGTCTTAACTGCTTTTCTAACCCATTTTGTCTTTTCTCTGCTTATTTCTCCCTCAGGGCTGAAAAAACTGAAGTATTAAGTGAAGATCTTCTACAGGTAAAAACATAGCTTTCTGCAGTACATTCTGGTCAACCTCGGAGCAAAGCCTGACTTATCAAAGCACCAACCAATGAAATATGGGTCATTGTCCAACCAGAAGCCTGAAGAGATGGGATTTAGGTTGACTTTTAACGACAGGAGTGTATCTGAGTTTTGGAAAGCCAGAGGGAGGGAGTTCCAGAGGGTAGGGGCGGCGATGGCGAAGGAACTGTCTCTGGTTTCTGAAAATAGAAATGTCTGACCAAAAATCACAAGCTGTTTCGCAGAGCAAAATTAAAATGTCTTTAAGTACCCAAGTAGAATCTATTGTAGAAGACAATACGTCTCATTACAAACAAAGCAGCAGCTACAGAAAATATCCATGGTCAGACCCTCGACCCTGTGTGACCCCTGTGTGACCACTTTGTGACCTCTGTGTGACCCCCTTAACACATTCCAGTTCTCTCGGCCCTCCAACCTGAAACATTGAAGCGCTTTGTGTACATCTAGCCCTGTTCCCGGCTGTAGGTTAGGTTAGGGGTGCATTGCCTGAAGACATGTGACAGCCATGCCATGCCAGGCACTGTCTGGTCAAACCAATAAGGTTATTGATCCATTGGGTCACTAGGATTATTGATCTGTGGATCTGTCCCTTTTTGCCTCAATTGTAAAAATACATACTTTTTGGTGTCTTTTAGTTAATCATCTTGCATTATTTTTGCTTTAAAGTAATACATTTTTCTTATAATCATCCCTTAATACT
>NC_136952.1:14659820-14779820 GCF_949987615.1 Pollachius pollachius | reverse complement strand
ATACGACCTGGCTGAGGTACGATAACCACTCCACCATGGCCTTTAATGTCAACCTGCTGGCCTGCATATGGCCATCTTGGTACTAATGACTAGCTTGGTGATGGAACTAACCTGTTCAGAACAAAGATGGTTTTAAACACTAGCTGGGTGATGGAACTGAACCTGTTCAGAACCAAGATGGTTCTAAACACTAGCTGGGTGATGGAACTGAACCTGTTCAAAACCAAGAAGGTTCTAGACACTAGCTGGGTGATGAAACTAAATACGTTCAGAGTCAAATCTAAACACTTGCTAGGTGATGTTACTGAATGTGCGTAGAACCAAGATGGTTCTAAACAATAGCTCGGTAATCAAATAGAATAAAGAATTGGTGCCCTCACCCAACTGATATTCAGAACCAAGATGGCCACTAGGTGACTGGGTCTCACTAGGTGAGATTTTGTCGGCGGGGGGGGGTATATTAACATGTGACTGCATACAAATGTGTCCACAGACATGGGGACTAATGTATGATAGTAAGCATTATTGGCCCTTAACACTAATATTCAGAAACAACACTGCATCAAAAGGCTATTGGCTTAAGCAACACCAGTAGAGGCATATACTTTTCCCTGAACTTTTAAACGTTGCAAACATGCAAAACATAATTATATATTTATGTGGCATTCAGTCCAATGCTTAAAATATATCTGTGGCATTCAGTAGGCCAATGCTGTGGTAAAGTGTGTAAAGTATGACCAATTGTTTCTTTCTGTTCAATAGATAGAACTTTATCAATCCCCTGTAGGAGAAATTTGTTAATGTTTGTCCCTATAAAACAATAATGGTAAAAAAATAAATACAAAACATGACGGTAACTAAGTAAGTCAAACCGTCCAATCTGAAGGCTCTACTTAACCACTCCCCCTACTCACTTCCACCAATGCAAAGCGAACAGAACTGAGTAGGGGAGGGCATAGCCTAACTAGTTTGTTAACGACCCAGAGAAACTCAACTCAAATTCAATGTGAACATGTATGAGGCTTTAATAAAAATCCCGGGCGATTTTTCAAATTCCGCCACACATTTTTTTTAAAGTGTCTCAAAAAGAGGCCATGTCCGGGCAAAAGAGGACGTCTGGTTACCCTACGTACGGGAACCCATTTGATTCCTACCTCTACCACTGTTAAATAGCGGCGCAAATTGGTGGGAGCTATCCTGGTAATTTCTCTGCGTGAGAAATACGAAGTGTGGCGTGTGAGCGTGTGCATGGGTTGAATTGCGATTGTCTCACGCCGAATGCGTGAGACTTGAGAGCCGTGGGTATAATTAATGTCTAGTCTGTGAGATTAATTGTAAAATAAATGTTGTTTAGTCAGAGGGAGAACATAGGAAGGTCACTGCTTTTATATGATGAACTCATGCTTGACCTATTGATTGGATTTTGTTCAACATAGGGTTGGGGAAAGTATGTTTCATAAATCATCACAAAGCATATATTATACAATATTGAAGATGCTATTGTAGTGGCTATATAGTATACATTTGAATGCGGCTTGTTTCTAAAGTCACCTACCTCCAAACATTATGTTTTCACCATAAGGATTTTAATTCAATACTTCTCTAGACACACTGTATAGCAGGCTCCAAACAGCACAGAACGGCTGTGTTTGCAGATATTCCTTTTGTTCACACATTGTTAAACCAAGCCCAGTCAACACACACCTCTTTTTTTTCGTGAGAATGACCCGATCAGAGCTGATCCACGCCTCTGACAATGTATCCACACAGAAAATCACATATGATGTATGAACTGACCTGTTGTCTTTCTCCTGCTGTGTGTTCCATCTTGTCTTGTTCTCCCAGGTGGAAATACCAAACATCCAGAAACAAAGGAAACATTTAGCTAAATTAGTCTTGGACATGGACTCTGCACGCACAAGGTAAGCCTGTGTGTGTGTGTGTGTGTGTGTGTGTGTGTGTGTGTGTGTGTGTGTGTGTGTGTGTGTGTGTGTGTGTGTGTGTGTGTGTGTGTGTGTGTGCGATAGAGTTGTGTGTGAAGTGGGGAGAGGGGACTGAAAGAGACTTTGTTATGAGAGAAAGAGAGAGAAACTTAATCCTCTGTGAGGGAATTCCTCTTCACACGTTCCGACTAAATGTCACAAGGGTTTGATTGCACAACCATTTACACACACACACACACAAACACACACACACACACACACACACACATATGTAAGGCATCCAGGAAACAGGGCATTGATCAGTTGATATGGATTGCTGTGAAGATCCTGCGTCCGTTTGGTGCAATTGTCATCATTGAATTTACAATACACAAATGTACCACAAATCCTTGTTCCACTCAGGAACGTCCTATTCCAGAGCGATGCGTTGGACCAGTACAAAACACAAGCAGCACAGAACTTGTCATGTCACTTAGATGTAATTGTTGTCACGTTAGGTCATTCCCAAAAATGAATCTAATTCTCAGTAGCACTAAGCAAACATATTTGCCTCCTTTTACTTTTACTCTCTCTGCACGCTGGCCTGCAGGTTCGGCCAGTATTCACACTATTCAGATGACTTCTGTCCCCGGGCTCCGTCTCCATGGTTTCTATAGGGCGGATTGACCCAGCGATCCTCTCACTGGTCCTCTCGCAGTGGTTAGATAGTTGCCTTGGAGGAAACCAATTTGGTTCCAAAGCCACATTCTGTTAGCAGCTTTAAATTGCCAGGTTCTTGTTGTTGTTTTCGTGAGCAAATTGTGTCGTGCTTTGGAGACGGTACCAGCACTTGAGAAGGGAGCGTTAAAGATGTACGGCCGAGCCCTTGTGTCTCGCTGAGGAGGGAACCCAGACGAGGAGTCGTGGTGACATAGTGCTCCTGAAGCAGGCTTGAATAACAAAACCAGTGTTGTTCGCAGGGATCCGTGATTAATAAGATAAGAGCTTATCGTAAATCAGAATTTAATGAGTTCTGCAGTCGGCCTTTGTATCGAAAAGGGTTCTGGAGGGAAAGACAGACGGAAGGAAGGACGGGAAAGGCGATTGAAGGTGATTGGCGAGAGAAGGTGTGAGGGATGGAAAGTGATAGAGTAAGAGAGTGTAAGAGAGATAGGGAGACATTGGGAGTTAGAGAGAGAGTGGGCTAAATCAGAGCGAGAGTGAGAGACAGAGTATGTGTGAGAGATGGAGGGAGAGTGAAAGAGTCAGAAGGGAGTGAGTGAGAAAGTGTGAGAGAAAGGGAGAGAGTTGGAGACAGAGAGATTGAGATTGAGAGAGAGAGAGAGAGTGTGAGAGCTGAAGGGAGAGAGTGAGAGAGAGATAGGGGAAGAGAGTGGGAGACAGAGTATGTATAAGGGATGGAGGGAGAATAAGTGAGACTGAAAGAGTGAGAGAAGGGAGAGAGAGAGAGAGAGAGAGAGATGAAAAGGTGGTCGCGGTAAAGGGCTGAGGAAGGCTGGGTTTCGGCTCAACAAGAGGATAGAGATTTAACGAGACAGAGCTGGAGAGAGAGACAACGAAAGTAAGGTATAATGATGACAGCCAGTCTAGTGGAGGAGAAAGGGCAAAAGGTTGATCATTAAAAAACAGTCGGCGGACAGGTACCCAGACTGGTACCTGTGGAGCTGAATTAGGTCTGAAATAGAATGAGACAATTCAATTCATTGAATATCTTGATGGCTGTCGAGAGAAGTGTTATCAGCCCACACTGCGCCTGGGCGGCCCAACCAGACTTTATGTGATAAAAACCTATAAAAGATTCTCGACTTGAATGATGGCCCTTATTAATCAGAACCTACTCCAAGAAACCAGGTGAAGTGATGTGATGGACGAGCTGGTCAGGCTGGGGAGGACATCAGGGCCAAATAGGTTCATGATGACAATTGGGGAGAGAGCTACACTAGACTGATCGATGGATTGATTAACTGGCTGATTGACCGGATCACTGCTTAATGAATTGGTTGATTGATTGATTTGTTGACTGGCTAATTGACTAACTGTCTGTATGGTTGGCTGATTTGATAGATGATGAATTCTTTAATTATTGACTATAACTCATTTGATGTGGATCAAGTGTTTCACATGCAGAGGTAAGATCTGAAGCATCCGGAGAAACACCCGGCACTGTTCCTCTCTGTTAAACAGACCGGGGGGGTTGCTTGAGCTCAATGAAGGGTGATTAAATTCGCTTGCCTTTTCAACCTTGTTTACCTGCAGCGTACACATGTCTCTCTCATGTCAACCCCTCGAGAATCTTGCTCCTTTAAATGTATGGAAAATACAACGGTTGGCTAGTCAACTTTTTGTATGTGTGTGTTTTTGTGTGTGTTTGTGTGGGTTGTTCCCTGAAGAGATGTTGCGGGCAGATTTCCTCAGCAGACCTTGCGGGAACAGAGCTGCCGTCAGAGTTCTGCCTCTTTTGCAGTCAGTGTGGACCCTCATGGGGATTGTCTCTTTCTCAAGCTGAACGGCTCTCGGTTTTCTACACACACATACGTCTCAATTCATTTCCCACGCGTTCCTTTAAGTCCATTTCCCTATCAAGGACTTAGCCCTTTGAAACTTATTCCATTCCTCGCATACGTTCGCTGACGTTTTCTTCTTCTAGTTCTGTGGCTTTTCTGAAGCCTGCAGTGAGACTCTCTGCAGCAGTGGAAACTCTTTCTTCACCAGAGAACTTTGAGAAAGACCCTCAGAATGCTCTCAGAATACTCAATGTTTGCAAGAGGCAAAATACATTTGTCAAGCTGTATCATGCTGTGCGGAGTGCAGTTGAAACCCTGAAAGCTACTGCAGACTTTAAAGACAAAAAGAGTATCATGTGTGCTAGTGGCATCTGTGTTGTGGTCGCTGGCAGGCTCACTTTAGACGCAGAAGCAGTTCAAAGTGCTTCAAAATGCGACGGCCCTCTGCGTTGCTGGAGGTCTGTTCCTGTAGGGATGATTCCACACCCGCTATCCTGCGTCAAACCTTTTTTTCTCCTGATACTTGGTCACAAACGATGCCGATCTGCACATTTGCGGCCGTGCCGAATCGCACTTTCTGTGAAAGACATGGAAGAAGGCAGTCCACCCCTGCTTCAGGCATTCAGTTCTGTATTGGATTCAAAACCTTTTGCAGTCCTTCAGCTCTGTCGTGGCGTCGGTACGGTACCGCTTTTCAACACAGTTGAATCTGAGTGTGATCCTGAGGTCCTGAGTTGCCGAGTCAAGGAAGGTACACCAAGCCCCCCTGCTGATCAGTGAAACAACAGGGGTCTGAGGCTCTTCTTTATCCACAGCCACAGTCTCTCTTCTCCCTTTCTACCTTTCCCTCTCTCTCTCCCTCTCTCTCTCTCTCCCTCTCTCCCTCTCCCTCTCTCTCCCTCTCTCTCCTTCTCCCTCTCTCCCTCTCCCTCTCCCTCTCCCTCTCTCTCTCCCTCTCTCTCCCTCTCTCCCTCTCCCTCTCCCTCTCTCTCTCCCTCTCTCTCCCTTTCTCTCTCCCTCTCTCTCCCTCTCTCCCTCTCCCTCTCTCTCTCCCTCTCTCCCTCTCCCTCTCTCTCTCCCTCTCTCTCCCTCTCCCTCTCTCCCTCTCCCTCTCTCTCTCCCTCTCTCTCCCTCTCTCTCTCTCCCTCTCTCTCCCTCTCCCTCTCTCTCTCCCTCTCCCTCTCTCTCCCTCTCTCTCCCTCTCCCTCTCCCTCTCTCTCCCTCTCCCTCTCTCCCTCTCCCTCTCTCTCTCTCTCTCTCTCTCTCTCTCTCTCTCTCCTTCTCTCTCTCTCTCCCTCTCTCTCCCTCTCCCTCTCTCTCTGTGCTGCTCCCACACTATGGTTCCAGGCTTGTCACCACATATGAGGAGGAGGCGGGGGATGTGGTTTCGTCACTGTTGTCCTGTGGTCTAGGATTCTTTTTATTTTTGTTTTTAATGTGCTGACCTAAATCTGAGCCCGTTCGTGCCCGACCTCCACTGCATGTTGTGGAAATGAGCCTCTCGGCAGCGCTAGATATTATCTGGCACTCTGGGGCAACACACCGTGAAAATAAGCGTGTGCACACACACACACACTGTTGGCACAAGGTCATTTTTTATAATAGGTTTAAGTCAAATTTATCGTCAAATTCAGCAACATTCAGTATGCACATATTCTACATATTCTACATATTAATTCACAGATATTCCTGCACTTGCATGTATTTATGTGAAATCGACAAGCAATGACCTCGGCTTCATTCGTCTATTTGAGCGTCCTCACTGCAGCCAGTGACGTGGTGTGTATGCTGTTGTTCCCTGACAGGTTCTACCAGTCCTCCAAGTCCTCAGGGCTCTCCAGCACCCTGCAGCCCGCTGGCGCCAAGGCGGAGCACCACAGGGAGGAGATGGAGGAGGCCGCCAACAGGATGGAGATCTGCAGGGTCAGTCCCCGGCCCCGTTTAGTGTTTCCTCCCACTATATCACCTTATACATACCAACGGGGAAATCTGATCCAATGAGGGCCGTATAGTCAACACTTTCTTCAACAAGGCAGCTATAGGCAATTGAGCTCTAGAATTATTTATGTTAAAAGATGAGTCATGATTCTTTCTTGTATTATTAAAAGGTGAATGCCAGCTTTGTTATGAAAGGACAGCATTTTAAGTCATGGTTATCATCTGTGGTTGTTTTTCTCTGCTCTCCCCCAGGACCAGCTATCAGCAGACATGTACAGTTTTATGGCCAAAGAAATAGAATATGCACGCTACTTCCAGACAGTAAGTAGGACAGTGTACCAAAACCGTGGATCAAACACAATCCATAAAATGCTGTAGTCATTCAAAACAAAATTCACCTTTCAGCCTGCTCTTACTTTCTCGCTCCACTTTTTACATTAATCAATTACATTTTTTGATCTTGACCTCATTTGTGCAATCTCTTCTCTTCTCCTTCCTCTCTTCTCCTCTCCCCTCCTTATCTCCTTTCTCCCCTCCTCTTCTCTCTTCTCTCCTCCTCTCATCTCCTCTAATCTTCTTCACTTTCCTCTCCTCCCCTCTCATTCCATCTCCCCTCCTTTCCTCTCCTCTTTCTCCTATTTTCACCGTCTCTGTCTCATTCTGTGTCTGTGTGTGTGTCCATGCGTGTGTGCGTGCTTGTGTGTGTGTATGTGTGTGTGTCTGTCTGTGTGTGTGAATACTAAGTTGATAGATGTCCAGTCGGAGTACCACAAGAAGTCATTAGAGCTGCTCCAGAGTCTACTGCCCCAGATCAAAGCCCACCAGGGTGAGTCCACATGCACGCACACGCACGCACGCACACACAGACACGCACACACACACACACACACACACACACACACACACACACACACACACACACACACACACACACACACACACAGACTGGTATTCACACACAGTACACTCCCTCATTTCCTTGATGTGTTCTAAGTGCTTACGCTTGCAGAACAGCATCTTTCTCTGCATCTATATATATACACATCGGTTTTTTATTTCATTTGAAAGAATTTGATATTTCACGTTAATAATAATTTAATAATTTTG
Source organism: Pollachius pollachius (assembly GCF_949987615.1). Classification (NCBI taxonomy): domain Eukaryota; kingdom Metazoa; phylum Chordata; class Actinopteri; order Gadiformes; family Gadidae; genus Pollachius; species Pollachius pollachius. Next base: position 14,772,328 of record NC_136952.1, on the reverse strand, counting down.
TGTTTGTGTGTGTGTGTGTGTGTGTGTGTGTGTGGGTGGGTGGGTGGGTGTGCGTGCGTGTCTGTGTGTGTGTGTGTGTGTGTGTGCGTGCGTGTCTGTGTGTGTGCGTGTCTGTGTGTGTGTGTGTGTGTGTGTGTGTGTGTGTGTGTGCGTGGGTGTGTGCAGAGTCCTGGGTGGAGAAGCCGTGCTACGGGAAGGCCCTGGAGGAGCACCTGGACCTCAGTGGGCGAGACATCGCCTTCCCCATCGAGGCCTGCGTCACCATGCTGCTGGAGTGTGGCCTGCAGGAAGAGGTCAGCGCACACACTCACTCACACGCTTGCACGCACACGCATACACACTCACACACGCACACACATGCACTCTGACGTGCTTGCACGCACACATGTGCACACAAACTCATGCGCGCAGGCACACATACATACACAGACACTCGGAACGCACGCTCACACGCACGCACACACATACACACATACTGACACATACACACAAACTCAGACAAACACGCTAGCCCTATCGCTAACACACGCACACACACACACACACACACCAACACACGCACACACACACAAAATAAGGCTTGGTTTAAATTTAATTAGATTTCCTTTGCATGAGAGAATGTTAGATGACGCCATTTTCCAATGAAGAAAATGCAAATATCTTGGGGGACATTTTTACATGGCTGATGAATGGAGTCCTGTGGACCCATTACATCTCTGAGTGCTCAGTGAACGACTCGTTACTAATATGAACTCACCAACTGCAGGACTTAATCATATCACAGTTGGTAAATGAGAGGAAAACATGAATAAAAACATTTTATGTAAATTTCATCATTCCGAATGTAATTAATTTACTTGATGACTTTGCCAAAGCTTTTAAACACAACTTTAAACATATAGGTCTCCTGAAAATATCCATTAAAAAATTGAAATCAATATCCGCTTTCATCATTTCCACAAAATGACTGGTTGGCAGCCTGTCACATGTGAAACAGATATTGTTTACAGATATTTGGACCAGAATCCATGGCATGTTTTGCATTGCGGGGGTTGAGGGGGTTTTGTGTTGCGTGGACAGGGCCAGCGGTATGGCCCGCCCCTGTCTCACTGGGTCTCCTGCTGTGCCTTTCCAGGGTCTGTTCAGAGTTGCCCCCTCAGCCTCCAAACTGAAGAAGCTCAAGGCCTCTCTGGACTGCGGCGTGATGGATGTCCAGGAGTACTCTGCAGATCCGCACGCCATCGCTGGTGAGTGGTCAACACATGCACACATACACACATACACACACACGCAGTGCACACACACACACACACACAGTGCACACACACAGTACACACACACACACACACACACACACACACAACCACTCATAACCACACAGTACACACACACACACACACAGTACACACACGCACATGCCCTCACACTCATTGTGCATCACACACACATACACATGGTGCACACAAACAGTGCACATGCACAAAATCAGTGCACAGACACACACACACACACACACACACACACACCCAGTGCACAGAGACAGGCACACAAACAAACAGTTATCTTCTGAAATGTGTTCTATGTCGTAACAAACTACCGACCTTTGCTCCTCATTATGCAAGTCATTTGCATTCATTACTTGGGGGGCACTAATTACACATTCATGTATAATCAGGACATCTGCCCTCTCACCCGGGTGTGCCATCCAGCTGCCGATTGGCTCGGCGGTCACAGAGATACACCACAGAGATTAACACGGAGATAAAGTGTGGAACAGAACAGCCTCCTCAGGTGTTGTTGAACGGCGACATACTGATAAGTGTTAGTGTTGCCCCCGACCTGATAGAAAGCTCAAACTAGGGTTGGGGTCCCACAAGGGTCAGTTGTCAGGCCCAGTATGGTTCAACGTCCATCTGTATCACTCCACTAGGTTAAATAAGGTGGCAACATCAGAGTCTGCTTTTGGGCTGACCAAACCCTGGTGCGGTTTACAAACAGAGTGGCTTTGAGCGCTGAGATATGGGTCGGACTTCATTCCAACGTCTGCTTTAAATGTCATCAGTGTCTTTAAATGTCATATTCCGCAAAATAGATAAGACAGCAACTCTCCCTTTCTTGTTTCTCTCGAGGATTATGCATTAGTTTAGTAGACTTATCAGTTCACATGTTCTTGTTTTAATGTCAAATCCAACAAAATCATTGAACTGCAGCTGCTAGGGCTTGGGAATAGACCACATGAGTGGGAGGGGAGAGGAGAGAGAGAGAGAAGAGAGAGAGAGGGAGAGAGAGAGGGAGAGAGAGAGAGAGAGAGAGAGAGAGAGAGAGAGAGAGTTCCACTCATGCGGCGAGAGCCTTCTATCTAGAGCCAGTCCAAACAAAACACCTAATTTGTCTCCCTTTGTGAGGGTGTGTGTGTGTGTGTGTGTGTGTGTGTGTGTGTGTGTGTGTGTGTGCGCGTGTGTGTGTATATATGTTTGCGTACATGTGTCTGTGTACATGAGTGGGTGATATGTTTGTGCGTATGCTCATGGAGTGTGCATATGGGTGTGGATTTTTCTATGTCTATGCCCACACTAACTAATATTTTTGTGCATGTGTGAGGGGTGTGTGTGTTTTGAGGGCATGTAGGCATGTCACTATGTTTCCGTGTTTCCAACGCAGCCAGTCTGAATGCATCAGCGTCATATCAGAAACAGCGGGCCTCGGTCTAACGAGATCTAATTACTATGGAGAAGCCTCCCCTCCGGTCTGAGAGCTGTAATAACTGTACAGTTAATGTGTGTACTGAGCCCGGTCCCACAGAACAGGGCACCACACACACACACACACTCAAACACCCACGGGAACACGCACGCACACACACACGCACACATATTCACACATAAACACTCACATAAATACATAAACACACACACACAGACACATACACACTGACAAATACACACAGACACAAACACACACACACATACACACACGCAAACACGCACACACACTCACACATACAAAAAGACAGACACATACACAGCCACACACACACACACAGTCAGGCTTGCATACACAAACACACACACTCACACATGCAGAAATACAAACACACATACAGACACACACACACACACACACACACAGACACACACACACACACACACACACACACACACACACACATCCTGATAAAACCTCAGTGGTTATCATGGTCTTGGGAGACATTGGTCATAAGTCATTCATGTCTTAGTTTTGTCATTCATCCTTCTGTGTCCTTCTTCCTTAAAGTCATTGAAGTCAGTGGATGAAAGAATGATGAAGTAACCCACCGATCACTGAAAGAGCCAGAGCCAAGATAGACCCTGAACATATTGCTTCACATCATAGTGTTAGCTGTAACTCAATACACTGCATCATAGGAAAACTATGGTGACACACCACATCATCAAAAGACTGCGTCAAAAGCAAATTCAATGTGTGCTGAGCAGTGACCTTACAATATACATTAATATCTACTGTCTGCTGTCCATAAACAAAATGCTCTGGATATCAAGGATATCAACAGGATATCAAGAACGGAAACGACTGTTTCCATGTTGTGCCATGAGCCCACGAGGACAGGCAGTACCCCAGTAGTTCTGTGTTCAACGTGGAGACAGAAGAGTTTGAATCTAGGGTGCAGGCCAGAGGGTGGCCATCTTAACTCTTTGTTGTATGCTCTGTTCACTGGCTGCTGACCGGAGCCTCTGAGCACCTGATTGGATAACAGCTGTGTCCTGCTGTGGTTCACTCTAATCCTTCAAAGCCTGTCTTTCAATACACATCCTGAAACATGTTTTCTTTCCTCTGTGTGGCCCGCAGACACCCAGCTCTCACGTTGTATGTCCCCTGTGTGTGTGTATATTCTTACATGCAGTCTCTATACCGGTGGTGTGAACATTAACCCTCCTTTCCTCCACCAGGGGCTTTGAAGTCCTACCTACGAGAGCTGCCAGAACCATTGATGACCTTTGAACTGTATGATGAATGGATTCAGTCGTCCAAGTGAGTAGCTTGTTTCTTTCTCTTATACAACTATCCCAATATTTATCCTCCTGTGACCCCCACTGCCACCTCCATTACCTCAACCCGTCACTACCCGTCACTATTTTCACGATACTTGTCTGTGTGTCGCAGCATCCAAGACCAGGACAAGAGAAAGCTGGCTCTGCAACTCACCTGTGATAAACTACCCCCAGCTAACGCCAACAACTTCAAGTGAGTCACTCCTTCCTCCTCCACACCTTCCTCCCTCCACCTCCTCTTCCTCTCTCCAGCTCCCTGTCTCCTCCCTCCCCTCCCTTCCTTTTCTTTCACTCAGCTCCTCTCCCTGTCTACCTCCAGCCCTTTTCTTCTCCATGCCGCCGTCGTGAAGACACACCAATCTGCGTAGAGCGACAGAGCGAGGGTGACCTTTGAACCCTGAATGTCGTCTGGCTCCCTTCATGTCGGCAGCGAACGAAACAACACAGCCGAACGTATTTATGTCTTCACACCTTCTGTGTGACAACAAGGGCCTACATTTTTCGGTGGAGGCTCTCTTCAGCAGAAGAGAGGGCGACTTTAAGGTTGAAGATGTGGCGCGACGGAACACGCCGGTCTTTATTCTCCAGTGTTCACCTGGAGAATGACGGAGCGCTTGATTTCGTTTCTGCCTGGAGAACGAGGGAGCGCTTGGAGTGATGTGGCTGAGGGTCCCATCGCGGATCAAAAGAGAGAGGGGAGGAGGATGTGCGCCCGGAGATGACAGCCAGCCAGAGACAGAGAGAGAGATGACTGGGGAGGGATAAGTGAGACAGAGAGCAAGAGAGAGAGAGAGGGACCGAGCGGGCGAGAAGAAGAAAGTTACTGCAGCACTTGTCAATGTCATCCCCAAATCACACAAATGGGGGGCGTCTCTCGGCCTACTTCGGCGGCACACCGCTCAGTCGGAACCTGTTAGACCTGCGATTGGGCTCTGCTCGCCGCCCGATGCTCACTGAGCTGTGGGCCCAACGATGAGTCATCAGCCCAGATGCATTCTGGGAGCCACAGAGCGACCCACTGGCCCAATTTAGTTTGGAGATGCTGCGAATCAGAAGCGCTTGTTATTGTAATTCATTTTTTGTAACCTCAGCTATCTGATGCTGATATGTGATGTAGGAGATGTGAGAATATGTATGAGAGTACAGCCGTTGTGTTTATGTCTTTGTCGTTGGTGAGCTTTTACTATGTATCATCATTATGTTTATTGAAACTTTCTACACAGATGAAGTTCCTTCTTCGACTTGAATCGAATTGAATCATTATTTATATCAATTCTAAATGTATTTTATTTAAATGTATATCCTTTTTCCCAACAGGTACTTGATCAAATTCCTGTCCAAGCTCACAGAGTACCAAGATGACAACAAGATGACTCCTGGGAACATCGCCATCGTGCTGGGCCCCAACCTGCTGTGGACGCACAGCGAAGGGTACGGCCGGACCATCTATAGGAGCCCCTCACATGCCAAGTAGACCTGGCAGTAGAGAGGCCGCGTGGGCCATGTTTGCTGTTAATGTCTCTTATGGAGCATTCGGTTAGATTAAATGTGAGATTGTTTTGAAAAGTTGGTTCAACAAAGATAGCTTGAAGTTTAGGTATTAGAGTACATTTCGGAATGTCGGAAACGCGACTAGGGTCGCTTTTCCAATAGCTTGCATACTGATATCTGGTATCAGAAATACCTCGGTGAGACAGCTCTATCTGCCCTAACAAAGTATGTCCCTCGGATGTCATCTTATAGCCATGATGATGACAGCGCTTTAGGAAGACTTATTCCTGACAACTGGTCAATCTTTTAAACAAGCTTATCACTTTCTAACTTTAATTTGTGCCTCAAGTGTTAGCGTTTCTAAATGTTACACTGTGAAATTGCATTAGGCATGCTGCGCTACAAATATCCTTTGAAGGCAGAAAGCTACTTGGACACTCCAGCCTTATAAAGATAACTAGCATTCTCTCTCTCTCTCTCTCTCTCTCCCTCTCTCTCTCTCTCCCTCTCCCTCTCTCTCTCTCTCTGACTCTCTCTCTCTCTCGCTCCCCCTCTCTCTCTCTCTCTCTCTCTCTCTCCCACAATCTCTCTCTCTCTCTCTCCTCCCTTGTGCTTCTCCCTGCAGTAACATCACGGAGATGATGACCACGGTCTCCCTGCAGATCGTTGGCATCATCGAGCCCATCATCCAACACGCTGACAGCTTGTATCCCGGGGGTGAGCAGGAAGTGTTCCATTCTATTTCCTGGCTATCATCGCAATTGGTACCTGAGGCCATATTGGTTTTCCATCCGCTCCTTTAAAAAAGATAATTCAGCTAGCTGCTTAGTATGGCTGAAAGTACTTTTTATATATTCAACCACCCGTTTTCATGACGCAAGGAGAAGGAAACTAGACAGTGAGGACTTGACCTACATGGCAACCTGCGTCGCGATAAAAACACAATCAGCATCTGCTAAAACTACAACAACGGTACTCTTCTTACGCTGCCCTGTTCTCCTCCTCCTTCTGCTCCTCCTCCTCCACCTCCTCCTCTACCTCATCCTCCTCCTCTACCTCCCCTTCCTCCTCCTCCTCCTACTCCTCCACCACTTCCTGATCCTCCACCTCCTCCTCCTTCTTTTTCTCCTCCTTCTGCTCCTCCACCTCCTCCTCCTCCTCCTTCTGCTCCTCCTCCTCCTCTTCCTCCTCCTCCGTCTCCTCCACCTCCTCCTCCACCTCCTCCTCCTCCTGCAGAGATTGAGTTCAACGTGACAGGTAACTACGGCAGCCCAGTGCACACCAACCACAACGCCAACTACAGCTCCATGCCCTCGCCGGACATGGAGCTCAGTGAGCGCCGGCACAACGACCAGAGCCGACGCCCACTCAGCGTCGCCACCGACAACATGATGCTGGAGTTCTACAAGAAGGATGGGTAAGACAGCAGGCCATGCCCACTGGCTAGCTTTAGCGATAGCTCTGCCTGGCCCTGGGGAAGACTCCGGTCGCGCACAATGAGTGCACAGGCAGAGAGCGCGCAGGTGACTGGGTAGGTAGACAGACAGACAGGTGACCGGGTAGGTAGACAGACAGACAGGTGGCCGGGTAGGTAGACTGACCGGCAGGTAGGCCATGAATTAATTTAATTTAGGCCAGATAAATGATTGGATTAATGGGTTTATTACAGGCCTGCGACAGCCACAGGCATCTGTCTGTTTTTGTCAATTTTGATCTGTTTTTTGACTGCTGTCGTATGATAAAAACAAAAAATAATAGTTTTAAGATAAACTGCCTACCTTATCTTTATAGAAGAAAATATCATAATTGTCGTAAAGATGGCATCTATAATCTATTAATGAGAATTGGAGTGTGTTGCCGGTTTGGTCTGTATTGTATCCCAGAATGTGCAAGATGATTTGGGCTGTGTTGTCAGAGAGTCAGAGTGAGTGGTGAGGGCTCGCATCGTTGTTTATCTACCTCCATCCTTTGATAGAGAGAGAGAGGCAGGGAGACAGAGAAATGAAGAGAGAGAGATCTGGTGTGAGAGAGAGACAGACACAGAGGGGAAGAGCGACAGATAGATCTAGTGTGAGAGAGAGACAGACACAGAGGGGTAGAGCGACAGAGAGATCTAGTGTGAGAGAGAGACAGACACAAAGAGGTAGAGCGACAGAGAGATCTGGTGTGAGAGAGAGACAGACCCAAAGAGGTAGAGCGACAGAGAGATCTAGTGTGAGAGAGAGACAGACACATAGGGGAAGAGCGACAGAGAGATCTAGTGTGAGAGAGAGACAGACCCAAAGAGGTAGAGCGACAGAGAGATCTGGTGTGAGAGAGAGACAGACCCAAAGAGGTAGAGCGACAGAGAGATCTAGTGTGAGAGAGAGACAGACACATAGGGGAAGAGCGACAGAGAGATCTAGTGTGAGAGAGAGACAGACCCAAAGAGGTAGAGCGACAGAGAGATCTGGTGTGAGAGAGAGACAGACCCAAAGAGGTAGAGCGACAGAGAGATCTAGTGTGAGAGAGAGACAGACACATAGGGGAAGAGCGACAGAGAGATCTAGTGTGAGAGAGAGACAGACCCAAAGAGGTAGAGCGACAGAGAGATCTGGTGTGAGAGAGAGACAGACACAGAGGGGAAGAGCTACAGAGAGATCTAGTGTGGGAGAGAGACAGACACAGAGGGGTAGAGCGACAGAGAGATCTAGTGTGAGAGAGAGACAGACACAGAGGGGTGGAGCGACAGAGAGATCTAGTGTGAGAGAGAGACAGACACATAGGGGAAGAGCGACAGAGAGATCTAGTGTGAGAGAGAGACAGACCCAAAGAGGTAGAGCGACAGAGAGATCTGGTGTGAGAGAGAGACAGACACAGAGGGGAAGAGCTACAGAGAGATCTAGTGTGAGAGAGAGACAGACACAGAGGGGTAGAGCGACAGAGAGATCTAGTGTGAGAGAGAGACAGACACAAAGAGGTAGAGCGACAGATAGATCTAGTGTGAGAGAGAGAGACAGACACAGAGGGGTGGAGCGACAGAGAGATCTAGTGTGAGAGAGAATCATAACAACATAAGCAGGCAATGAGCTCATAGGAACGAGGTTGAGCGATCTGGTCTGTGAAGTGAGGAATATGCCCACCTCAGAGCTGTAGAGGAGGATTAGTCTTAAGATATTAATCTCTGTTTATCTCTGATTCTCTCTCTCTCTCCACTTCCATCTCAGTCGAATTTCAACCACTCTCTCTCTCTCTCTCTCTCTCTCTTTCACTCTTGCTCTCTCTCTTTCTCTCCTTCACTTTCTCTCTCTCTCTCTCTCTCTCTATCTCTCTCTCTCTCTCCTTCACTCTTGCTCTCTCTCTTTCTCTCCTCTTTCTCTCTCTCTCTCTCCTTCTCTCCTCCTTGCTCTCTTTCTCTCCCTCATTTTCTCTCTCTCCCTTCCTCTCTCTCTGTTGCTCTCTCTCGCTCTGCCTCTTTAATACCACCATGGTGTTATCAGGACAGGCTAGCACTCTGAGCTGCGTGGGATCCAGGAACTAGAGAAGAGCTAATTAAACCTGTCTGGGCCTGTGATTGGCCAGATCAATAGCGTTTCTCCTATAGCGCTCAGGCGGAGCATCTCTCGCTTGTAAGAGTTCATTTTATGAAGAACATTAAAGGACGTTGAAGATCAGTAACATTGTTTTAACACATCATTTTTGGTCCTTGGTCCTTATTATTTTGGATCATAAATCAAATATAATGAATGCATCGCTTAACTCTGCGTATCACATATATCATATTCAGCCCTACATGACCAACTGGATCCACTAGAGTAGGTCATTACAGATGTCCATTCTCATCTTGAATGTACATTTTGAAAGTGCTTGAGATTGAATTATACTGGGCTGCTTGTAGACTTGGGTATTAAAGCCACGAACGCCATATGTATGTAGCTTCAGCTCTGTCGCCCATTTGCCTAGCATTTCTAAAAGTGAGCTATACAGTATATACATTTACATTTACATATACTCTCTATAAGCAAACAAAACCACATTTTGATGTATTCTGGTTGGCTAGAACACGCCGAAATGTGCTTCATATTTCAAATCAACCATTAAAAAAAAACATCACAAGAATCCCTGAGTGTGATCTTATTTTGGTCTTCATTCATTTGACCATCAGCACTTTGAGTATTTGTTTTTCAACTCTGTTTAATTCAGTGTGACTTTGGATTTGTCAATATCAACACTGCAAGTCCTCACACGAAGAGGCTGCAGAAGGAAGCCTCTTTCTTTAGATATTTGGGCTGGGATCGCTCGTATCCTCAGAGAAACAGAGCTTCGCTGACCTAATTAGCGCTAAATTGAGCGATAATTTGCTCTCCGGATTTGAAGTGTTTGACGGCGCCCTGGGGATACGACGTTTCATCGCTTCCCCCGAATCTCTCCGCTTGTTACGCTCAGCATGACTCACCCTTCCAGCACTCACCCCTCCTTGTCTGGCGAATCCCCCATAATGCACCCTGCTGTTCCGTGGATGGATGCAGGTCTTCCACCTGTGGCCCTCAGCTAACTGGAAGGTGTGGCGTGAAGGGAAATGTATCATTGTGTTCTCTGGTTGTCGATATAGGGCCGGCGCTTATGGGAAATGTAGCATTGTAGTATGTATCATCTGGAGTCCTGCGATACACATTTAGATAAACGCTGAATGAATGCCTGGCCGGGGAAAGGGTTTGTTACACCGCCAGTCACGATTGTTCCTCTCTCTGTTCTCCCGCTACCGACGCCAGCATTAGGAAGATACAAAGGTACTGTACTTATTCTTCACTCTCTCACCTCGCCTCCCAGACCCATCCGATTCCCCCCCCCCCCCCCCCCCCCCCCGCATGTTGAAAGACTCTGTCGTGTGGCGCCTCTGTCGTCATGAGTCTGTCTGGCCCACGGTAACGGTGACACCCAGGGAGGAACCCTGGTTTCAACCAACTGTCACCGGGAGTGGCAGTTGTTGTCAAGAGCGACTGCTTTCATGAACAATGCCGGCCTTTTATCTGTGATTTAGTGCAGCAACAGATCGGCCCCTGGAAAGACTTGTTTTGAGAACAAGTCCAAGCTGATAGACTAGAAGAGTCGCTTGTTTCCGTAAAAAAAAGATTTCCAGAAAGCAGATTGGAACACACTCAACTCAGTCTGTTGACATATGTCTTCTGCACGTGAAGCATGAGGTCATTTGATGTTAACATTGTGTTGCTGTCATTTGATTTGAACTGCCAAAATATGTTTGCTGACGTTTGAATCAGACACTATCCCCAGTGATCAAAATGTAACCTTCAAATTTCAGTCTCAAACAAGTGGAAGCGATCGTTTTCGTTTCCTTGTGTGTGTTTTGTTCGGCTGACCGCACAACAGTCCCACACCCAACAGGTGCGCTGAATCATATCGCCACGGACGCTGATCAAGGGGTCAGAGGTGAAGCTCTGTTTACTCTTCTTAGTGTGAGAGGCACGGAGGCACACGGTGTCCGGACCTCCAGGCTCCCCCTGCTCCACCTCCTCCTCCTCCTCCTCCTCCTCCTCCTACTCCTCCTCGACCACCCATCCTTGAATCTGATTGGCTTGTGCATCTCTGTACCCTCCCCCTGCAGCATGGGTGTCAGGGTGATGGACACCTCGTGGGTGTCGCGCCGGGGCTCGTCGTCCGCCACGCGCAACGCCTCGCCGGGCGCCCACCCCCCCACCCCGCCCTTTGACGCGCTCGCCCCCGAGTACCTGGGGGGCTTCGCCGCCGGGCCCCCCTCCCCCACCCCGCCCCCCACTAGCAGGTAAGGCTGTCACCGCCTTATACCCACCCCCATCCCCCCACCGACCCTCACGTCACCCGCCGATCCCCCAACAGCCCCCATGGGTCCACCAATCCCCTGCCACACCCCCCCTCCCCCCCTATCTCCTTGTCATGCTCAGTGTGGTATTTTCACCCAGTCTGAGAACCAATAACAGCTTTGTCTGTTCTTACCCCCCCCCCCCCCCCCCTCCCCCCACACCCACGTACACCCACGCGTGTTGACATGTCTGTGACGCGCTGACAGTTGACATCCCCCCCCCACCCCGCGGAGCCCACTCCTCACCTCTGAGTGCCCCCTGTGGTTCAGTACCAGCCACAGCATGCGGTTCCATGATGTCTTGACATGTTGCTCCTCATGCTTTAGATGTTCTTGTGTCTGTGTGTGTGTGTGTGTGTGCAGGTGCACAGGTGTGTGTTTCAGTGTGTGTGTGTGTGTGTGTGTGTGTGTGTGGAGGTAGGCGCGCAATTCTGGATTTGTGTGCACACGGGCTGGTCTGCGTGTGTGTGCGTGTGTGTGTGTGTGCGCATGTCTGCATGTGTGTGTGAGTGTGTGCAGGTGGACACACCAATTAGTATGTGTGCGCACGGGCTGTTCTGCGTGTGTGTGTGTGTGTGTTTGTGTTTGTATGTGTGTGTGTGCGCGCGGGTCGGCATGTGTGTGTGTGTGTATGTGTGTGTGGTGTGTGTGTGTGTGTGTGTGTGTGCGCGCGCGTGTGTGTGTGTCTCATCACCGGGTCCTGTGAAGTCAGTAGTCGCGTCGCTCGAGGTTAGCTGCCGCGCGCGGGTAAACCGTCAGATCTCGGCTGCCGAGACGTGTTCTGATGGCGTCGGGGGGGGCGGGCGGGTGTTGGGGCTGTTTACGGTAAAAGTTCATCCTGATCCAGGAGTTCATCCGGAGTTCACGGGGAGCTGCGAGGTCGCTGCATGTGCATGAATTCTGTTTCCCTCCATCAGCGGCGCCGGCGTCATTAGAAGCTTCTCGGCGCATAGTCACACCCCGCTGCACCGGACCAGGTGACACTTTTATTTCCTCCCCTCATCTCCTTGGTTTGTGATGCCCTGAATAACTACCTCTCGGGAGTGCTTCCTGTTTCCTGCCCCGTCTCCCACACACCTCGTGCGTCTCCCCCCGTCCCCCCTTCGTCCCCCTAACCGGGTGGTGTTTGGGTTGTACTCCCCCCCCCCCCCTCCCACATGGAACCAACACTTGAATGTGCACTGAGCATAACCACAGCGTGCACGTACGTCTTAACATATCTGCTGACCGCCTGGTGTCCCGTGAAACCATTGATCCTGTTTATCATTGCAGCTCGGAGGATGCGTCCTCTGCTTGGTCGGACCCCTGCTATGCCTACCCCTCCCCCGAGGAGGAGAGGCCCCCGCCCCCCTACCCGTACTCCTCCTCCTTCTCCTCCTTCTCTTCCTCCTCCCCCTCCTCCTCCCCCTGCCCTCCCCCTCCTCACCCCCTCCCCTCCTCCTCCTCCTCCTCCTGCTCCTCCTCCTCCGCCCCCGGCGGCCCCTCGCCCCCCGCGCCCCGCTGGGCTGCCTACACCCCTCCCCCGCTCCTCCCCCAGCAGCTGGACATCAACTCCAACCCCCGGCAGCCCAGCTCCCTCCACCTGCCGCGCCAGACCTCCCTGTGCACCCCCAGCCCCGCCCGCGGGACCCCGCCCGAGGCCGGCGGCCCGCCCCCGTACGTTAAGACCCCCCTGGTGCTGACCCGCCACCACCACCACCACCACCACCACCCACACCCCCCCGCCCCGGGCCCCGCCCCGGGCCCCGCCCCGGGCCCCGCCCTGCCCCCCTCGGCCCCTCCTCCCTGGGCCGCATGTGCCTGTAGCCGAGACAGAGGAGCCATGCTTACTAGGTAACTACGGCACCCGCTATTCCCACACCGCAAAACACACAGACGGGTTCAGGGACGCCCCACACAGAGGAAGGAGACGGGGGCAGGGGGGCGGGGGGCAGTAGACTGTTATCGCTCCCGTTGGTATACCATTTTTAAAAAAGAAGTTTATTTCCTTCAGCTTTTATGTTTGGTGCGCGAAACTGGGCCACGCCGGAGACGTAGACCTCCCTGTAAACGGCTCCTTATCAAATCCATCTTCCATCTCATAGCCGCCGGTCGGCAGGCCGTGCCGCCCCTGTGGATGCGGGCATCTTCTGCCTGAGCCTGTCGCTAGGCAACCAAGGAAATTCAGAGCTTTGGGTGAGCACCGTCGCAGCAGTGGGCGGTAATGAGCCGCCGCAGCGGGGCCCGGTTCCCTCCTCCCTCCTTAGCGGTAGAAGCCAATCCCATAGCAGCTTGAGTCCTCAGCGATCAGGAGATGAGGAGGCACAAGGTGGAATAACACTTGATTTGGAATCCGTTTGGGTCTCTTTTTCCTGTGGTATTGGAACGCAGCCCAACGTGTCTTGTTTTGGGGTGCGCTCCATCTTCAGCTCCTCCCAGATCCTCCCTGCGGCCCATCGCCCCCCCCCCCCCGCCCAACTGCCACACACTCCTCTGGTTTCGGCGGGGGAGCTAGGGGCTAGGAGCTGGGAGCCCCTACCCATAATTCTTATGCTAGAAATCGGTTATGTTTTCGACCTTCAGGCTTTCTGCTCATTGGCATTCTGACTGCTGTCTTCGCCATAAAAGGCACACACACGCACACAAACACACACACACACGCACACCCGCACACAAACACACACACACACACACACACACACACACATACACACACACAGACTCCATTAAACCGCAAGGGTTTGACTTGGGATTTTCAGTCTGCTTCTGCTGCACTGCCGCAATATCAGACCAGATGTTTGTCTCCGCCAGGCTTCACGTTCCGGGGGGTCTGACGCTGTGGTCCGGCCCTGGGTAGCAAACACAGAACCACCCACAGCGGATGAGATAAACAGCAGTGTGATAAGAAGGACTCCTTCGCTGTGTGGCTCATGTGGGGTTTTTCTCCTCCTCCACCCTTTCCCCCCACCCATCTCCCCCCCACCCACCCATTAGCACGTTGAAGAACAAGGAGCTCTCTCCCGTGATTGGCCAGAAGGGCATGCAGGGTCCGGCCGGCTCGGTGGGGCAGCTGAGCCACGCGGAGCACAGCCCCTGCACCGTCAGGAGAGGTGAGCGGGCGGAGGGGAGCTGGTGGAGCTCAGGAGCGGAGGAACCAAACACCCCCTCCCATACGGCTGGTGGTTCGGCCGAGGCCTTCGAACACAAAGCATACAAGACTTTGACTGTTTTACTCTAAATTGAATTGTTTACTGGCATATTTGCGCTCTATGTGTTTGGTCTTTAATGTACTTTGTAGTGCAACTGCTGCACAATAATTTCCCTCGGGATACATAAAGTAAGATGGTATCGCTTTTGCTACTAGAGAAGATTAATAAACAAATATATGTGCATATCAAAAGCGTACAAGTAAACATAGTGGTTACTTTTTATCCAATTACTAGCAGTATAATGCTTGTGTTGTGTGTTTGTGTGTTTTTTAGTGTGTCTTTGTACGAGTGTATGTGTGCTATTTGAGTCTTGTGTGTGTTTGTGCGTGTGTGTGTTTGTGTGTGTGTGTGTGTATGTGTTTGTCAATGAGTGCTATTTGAGTCTTGTGAGTGTGTGTGTGTGTGTGTGTGTGTGTGTGTGATTAACGTTCCTCTATCTACTATGTACTCCTCCAGCAAGGAAGCTGGCCCCCATCCCCCCCAAAGTGCCCTACTGCCAGTCGGGGGCCATGTCCGACCAGTCCACGGGCCAGCCCTCCCCGGTCAGCCTGTCTCCCACCCCCCCCAGCACGCCCTCGCCCTACAGCTTCAGCTACCCCCAGGGCTACGCCACCATCGCCACCCCGGGGCACTTCCAGAGCTCCGTCACCTCCCAGTCGCTGCCCTCGCCCCCCTCGCTGGGGGGCACCCTGACCAAGGCCCGGCCCACCCCCAAGCCCCCGCGGTCGAGGCCCAACCTGCCTCCGCCCCAGCCGCCCAGCACCCTGGGCTCCAGCCCCCAGCCCCTGGAGACCTCCCCCGGCCTGCTGGACGGGCTGTCCCCTGGGGAGAGCATGTCCACAGGTGAGCCCCCCCCGCTGGTTGAACACGCTGCTAGTCAGACTGGAGGGTCAGGCAGCCATTGTTATTATCAAACACAGAGTACCAGGGGTTTTGATATGTTTTGATTTGTTTAGATGTATTTAGAGTTGCTCTTTATGCTAAGAAATGTTGTGTATAATCAGGTGGACTCCAGAACGATTCCGAAAGCTATACAATGTCTGAGGATTATCATGTTACATACCTTTTAATACTTTTTTATGAATCTGTTTCTTTATCAACCTTATTCTGAACAAGATTGGTCGCAGACCAAAGGGTATACGAATAACGCCAATGCCTACAGAACGACACCAAGGCTAGCCATGTCCGGTTGTGTTGAGCTGGGACCGGCGTCCACCAGGGTTGTGTGTCCCTGTACGGCACCCCCGGTTCTAACTCTCTCTATCTCTCATCCTCTGCTCTTCTCCTTCTACTTCTTCCTCCGCTTTTCTGCTGGTTATTTCTTCGTCTACAGCGGTTTGAGGCCAGAGGTTCAGTGTGAGTCTGTGTGTGAGAGGGACTTTTAGGGTAAGCAGGAGACAGCATTATGTGAAGCCTCACCTCACCCCTTTGCCCTTCACCTTGTCCTACCCTGCTCCCCGCAACCATAGTGACAAGACACACGCGCACACACACACACACACACACATGCACAAACACATGCACACGCACTTGCACATACACACACACGCACACACACAGATACACAGATACAGATACATGTATATACACATAAAAACACATACAAACACCCATACCAACCACACATGCGTACATAGCATCCATCCATCTCCATCTGACTAAATGTGGCTGGCCAGCACACTCCAAACTAGTTTACGATTGCTTAAAGAAAGACTTTGGATCAATATTCTAACTGCTCCAGAACAAGGGCTACATGTCTAACACGTTTCCTATTGTTAAAGGAATCCAAAACCCTGAAGCAACTTCATTTTGATGAAAAGTGATGTAGTAGCTGGTCCAAATCTCCACTTGAATACAAAATCTAAGGCTCAAATGACCCTCTAAGGATAGAAGGCATGCTAATGCATGAGTTATTTGCTGTTTTTGGTTACCAGGTATCGTCTATCAAGCATTCGGGCTACCCCCACCCCAAATCAGATTGTAGAGAGGGTTGACAGCCAAACCCAAAACAGCAATTTAGACACTCTCCTCGCCCCTAAATAAAAGAAAATGGGCAGCGAGAATGTGCTTTTTCCAAAATGTGTCTGTGGGCGGGGACTTGCCAAAACAGGTGTTTTGGTTTCCCTTTTAAAATCAAAAACTGTGGTCAATTCTTGTTCCAAAAGTCCATTGGTCAGAGAAGCAAAGCAGTTAATGTGGATCACGGCTCCTCTCTCTGAGATCTATCTCAGCTCTCAGGGGGCTGAGTGATCTCCACTGACAGCGGCCGGGCCCGTTTCCTCCCCTGGCGCCTCCGGCACTATAAAGGGTAAAGGGAGTGTAGACAGAAGCTGATCCATCGTCGACGCACCTTTGAGCAACCTCCCCCTCCAGCCACACCTTGTTGTATATAGCTGTGTACATGCAGGCGATGTATGGATCTATATATAACGGCTCCCCCACCACTCCACTAACGCACCCTGCTGCTCCCGTCTGCATGGTGGCCGACGCGATGCATGGCTCTCATTGGCCGTCCGCTGAACGGAGCACCCTGCTGTGCGACCACGTCCCCCGTGACCCCTGGATCCCGATCGAAAAGCACCTCCCCTCAGATTGACCTTCTGTTTATCAAACAGCCTCACCCCCGTTCTTTCCACCCCCCCTCTTGGCACCCCCCCCCCCCCCCCCCCCACACCGCTGTTCCTCGGGCTGTGTGTGTCCCATAACCCCCCCCGCCGGTCCTCATCCCTGGATGTCACCATTGTCCCCATGGTCAGATCCAGGAGGTACGTCTGCTGATGTATGATGACCGCAGGGGACGGCCGGGTCATTTAATACACGAGCAGGGCACCGCACCGGCATCCCGGTCTGCTGACTTGTTTCCTGAGGACTTGCCTGTGCATCGCCGTGGAGTTTAGATTGTGTTGTGCTCCGAGGCAGAACACGAACAGTGTTAAACATGAATGTGTTATGTTTATTCATGTACTAATGCCATTTCTCTTCTCTCCCTCTCTCTCCCTCTCTCTCCCTCTCTCTCTCTCTCTCTCCCTTTTTTTCTTCTTTGATTTTATTTTTCTCCTGTTTCCGCCCGGCCCAGATTCTTTTTGCAACCTGGACATCCCCATCATAAATGTGGAGCTGGACGGTATTTTTGATGAGCCCCTCATCGCCCCCTACAGGAACTCCATCGCCATCGTCCAGACCACCTGCAGCAAGGCCGAGTCGGAGGAGGAGGAGGAGACAGAGAGCACAGTGCTATGACGTCACAGGCTGCCCCGCCCACCACCACGATCACAACCACACACTGCTAGCACGGCATGCGAAACACCCTCCCTAACCCCTCGTCCACAACGTTCCGACGTAGGGCCCCTTTCGTCCCGGCTAAAGCACACAGGGCTATGAGTGGCTGGGAGAAAACATCATCGATTCAATCCCATAGAAAAACTGCCATTCTCATCCACTGTATCCGGGATTTTTATAAGTTCAGACATTTGCACGAAGGGAATTTTAACACAACCTCTGTGTTGTGCGTCAACTGGATCCTTGGTTTTAATCTGTGTTTATTTTTGATTTAATTGACATTATCTGCCGTTTTATTTTTGCCTTATTTGATTCTCATACAATACATTTGCCTTCAACCGCATGCATGTGTAACACCGAAAAACAGGCAGAACTAAGGTTTGTTTTGTGTGGAGGGAAGAACCGCCTATTGTCGCGTACATCTGTCATTCCAAATGGTGGGCTCTTGTCTCGCGTTCATTCGAGATTAACCGCCATCTTTCGAAGCCATCTGTAGACCCCCCCTCTCTCCCCCTCCGTCCGTCCGTCCGTCCGTCCGTTCCCCCCCTCGTCGTGGATTCCCGAAGTGGGAAGGGTTCTCGGAGACGAAACGGTTCAGTCCAAACGCCAGTAGCGCCTGAGCCTTTAACTGTGAGCGATGCCCGTGTGCTACGGTGTCTTGGAAAGTGTGTGTGTACGCGTGTGTTTGTGTGCGTGTCGTATTTAGACGTGTCTGTGTGTGTGTCTGTGTCTGTGTGTGTGTGTGTGTGTGTGGGTGTGCGTGACGTGTTTTCTATCTGTACTCTATGATGTTTGCACAGTTGGTGTCGTAAAACATTAATGGGGAATGCATGTTTTTGAGCGTAATAAGGAACTATGACCCGGCCGCAGAGAGCTTGAACGCCTAAACTTTCACTGATGTTCTGTAGGTGTTTCCATCGTAGTCGATCAGGTTATCAGTCACTGAATATTTATTTACAAGGGACATTTTCAGAGGACATGATATGATTACTATGGACAGTAATAGTAATCAAATCATATTTTGTAAGTACAGTAGAGCCATAGCGATTAACCACCCCTTCACACACACAGAATGTATTGAACTATATACGGGAAGCGGAGAACCGGGCTTTGATCTGCAAAAGAATCCAAATATTCTGTGCCTCATTTGGAAGTCACACTGGAACCATGTCTGTATGAAGTATATAAAACACAGTCACTAATAAGAGACATGAATTTACAGAGGCTTGACTGGAACTGGAAGTAGCCAGATAGAGGCGTCTCTCCTGTCTTTAGTTTTGATGCTTGTCTAAAGAAGCGGGCCCCGTTCTCTGGAGGGCCCCTCTGGCCCCTGGTACAGCTCACAAATGGAAGACGGGGTGGCCACTCTACTAGTGCAATGCAGTGTGTAAATCCTTCTCCTGTTGACGGTTAATAGGAAACTCTAGGGAACAACGTTTGATCAGGAAAGTGTACAAGTGTTTATTTTGCTGAGAGTATTTATACAGATATATTTTGAATAGTTTATACTTGGTCGTTGTCGTTGATTAACCACCAAGCAAGACCAAATCAACTAACTGACGTTCGCAGATACAGAGACGGAGAATGTCACCGCGGTGACGTCACAACCTTTATACTCCCTGAAAGGTTAACATTAAAGAGGATTCAGAGAACTGGCCATGATTTCGAAAACGTATGCTTCTGTGAAATTCTCATGGATGTAACGTGCACTGAAACCTTAATTTAAAGTCAAAATATGAAGATCATTCATAGAGGTAACCATGTTTTCCTGCAGCAGCCGCTGTGTGTGGTGGTTGTCTGCCTTGCGTTGGACCTGTCTGATCCAGATCGACGGCACGTTAACTTGTTTCTGGTGTGTGCGCTGACCGCGTAGACCGTTTTGAAGCCCTTCTTGTTGCCTCAAAGCTGCAGGGCTGCTGTATCGTTCTTTCTTGGACATGATTCACAGGACTCTTGTTCATACGATTTCCTCTGTACATAAATGTAAATACTTAGAGGAGAGGGATATATATATATATATATATATATATATATATACATATATACACATGTATAGTCTATACTATGGAAACCTGATTTGACACATTTAGCTTTTTTTTGGTCTCAGCACAAGCTTTCAGATAAACATTCTACAATACTGTACATTTATCAGAAGCAATTATAATAGGGTATGGCACTGATATAGATAGCAAGATTAAAATCTACTTCACAGACTCACAATAGAAAAAAAAGTTTTATTCAGCATAGAGCAAAATCATTTACCAGTTTAGAACAAATTTCAAATTGCAGAATCTTTTATTTTTATTTTTATTCATTCACAACTGACAGCAATTACGTTGTCCACCCAAACATTTGAAGGGATTTGACTAAATATATTTTATACAATTTTATTTGCAGACATTTTCTTTTATGAATATAGGTAAAACAATTCCCAGGTGAAATAGTCCTTCAAAACAGTGACTTTGAAGTTTGAAGCCTTCAATGATGAAAACGAGTCATTGTTAAAAGCCTGGGTCTCTTTTGTAAAACTGTATTGTGCTGTTGTTAGCCAGTACAGAAGGGGATTACTATTTAGGCCTGTAAATACTCACTTGACCTAACTTCACGAGCAGTCATTCTGTTAAACAGAGATCGGCATTCACCAGATCCAGAAACATTTTCCTGTATTGTAATTTTTTTAAAGCATGCCCTTTTAAAGATGAAAACAAAAAATAAATCAAAGGCTATTTATTGAATAGGTGGAATGTACTGTGGACATGGGTAAAAAAATAAAAGTTCACCCCATAAGTGGTTGTCATGGGGATGTTGTGTTTTGTCAGTGTAGTTTTTACGTTTCAAATGTGGGGAGGGATATTTGATAAAACTGTGTTGTGGCACAATCTGGGAAACGTTTGGGTTAGACATTGTCCTCTTTGTACAAAACAGCAGCATGCCTTTTGACCATGCCTATCAAACATGTCTCATTCTTGCGCCCAGTATGTACGTGTGCTTGTATTTATTTTAAACGAGACAAACAGAAACCCGTGCAAAATTCAGCACATAATTCTGTGCTCCCCCTGAGCTGATCCATGCACTCGGCAGTTTCCATGTGAAACACCATCTTTCACTCCCCGTCTGTGAGAATTTGCAGAATGCTGAGCAAAGCTCGATTAGTATCTTCGTATGTACGATCAGTTTACATTTTCACCGAACACTAGAAAGTTCTGTAAACGCTGTACGTTGCTATCTAATGAAAATCGTATTCCTTCCCGAGCTGCAGGCCATTACCAGTACTTATCGGTTGATAGCAACAAACAAACAAACTAAAGATCATGTTTTCTGTAAACGGCGTCGTGAATTTGTTTGCTGGACTGTCTCCTGGTTCTATCATCACAGGTTCTTTTCTTACTGTTTATTTCTTACATCTCACTGGGGCCAAAATAAGAAAAAGGAAATAAACAACGGATTGAAGGAACATTTTAGCGCCCTTTGTGTCAAACTCTGGACTCGTTTTGACGAGTAGAGATGGTTTGCTTGAATATGACAAATTATACGTGGAACACAGTGTACTGTACGATCAAAAAAAGAAGCCTCATTAGAATGTTCAACCTATTAAAATGTTTTTTCTATATATATCGTCTGTGGTTTGGTCTGAGTTGCTTGTAGACGCATTCATTGGGCGTGAGGGACGACATTTAAACAAGGCGGCAGAAAATATCACACTGAGTTATTGCAAGAAATAAAAGGTACCTATATATTCATTGTTAGTCAGTTTGGGTAAAAGTGTCTCGTAAATCACAAGTGTACTAATATATATTAAAATATAAACACACTGACAAGATAACAGAGCGAATCCACTTTGGAACAGACAGCATAAAAGGCCACCTAGAAGCTATCTCTGACAGAATACCGCCCTCTATTGGTACTACATTGGATTCCACAGCAAACTCACATTGCATCCCAGGTGCAAGTCTTCAGGCCCAATAATACATCTGTAGAAAGTACACAACAACACATTTGTCTCAGTGTCACCCTGGATTGATCGTAAATAACAAATTCAATAACGACACAGAGGAGAGAATGAAGTCACGTCTGCGAACATCTGATTTGTTTTAGTTGGTAGAAGTAACATGCATGAGGATTCATACCTTTAAAGACCCAACATGTTACACTGTGGTTGCACAGCTGCTTCCAAAAACGTGACCTTGTAAACAGAAAATATCCATATTTAGACAGTTGCTTTATTTGGGTTATACCTTATCACACAAATATCTTAAGACATCATCCATATCATTATTGATGATCTAAATCAGCATAATTCAAGGTTTATGCGTCTGCATGTTTGTCTGACTGATCTTCATATATTCGTATTCCCTATACATTAAACATGAACTATGCCATGAGTGCATACGGAGGGGGGGGGGGGGGGCTGCTCCTACCAGAGTCCATGCAGATGTTGAGAGGAGAGTGGTAGGTCTGCAGGTACTGCTGTGGGCTCAGCAGCTCTGGACAGGCCAGCAGACGGACCAGGACCTCCTGAGGGATCACCAGCTCTGGAGCCTCCTCCAGAACCGAGCCCGGCAGAGCCTACACAGAACAAATGTGAGGAATATGTTGATCATTTATGTGTGTTGTTTTGTGTTCGTCTTTTTAATACATTTTTGACCTTGACCGACCTTAAAAACACATAGTTTTAGATTTCATTGTTTTAGATTACGGTGATAGTTAAAGTCAGTCATTTATGGACGTAAATGTTAGTAAAACATATCCTAGCCTAAGGTGATGGCCTTCAGGTTTTTATTATGTTTTATTAATGCAGACGCATTACGCACCTCGCTGGCTATTTCGAGGTGGGTGCCTAGCTTCAGAATCATGGAGCGGACTGTGTCAACCAGGGCGTCTGTACTCTCTCCTTCAGACTCCTCTCCCAGGGTCCTGGTCTGCATCGTCAGCACCTTCAATCAACCCATCAGTCAATCAATGACATCAAGTCAAACGTCAGACTATGCATCGAATGATCAAAGTAAATATCCATCCATCCATCCACTGATCTATGTATTCTAAATAAACGCTAGATATTGCATATGAAGACGAGTTAGCAGAAGAGAAAATATAAAAGACCCAAATCTAACCTTGTAGCTCCACTGATGGAAGAGTCTATTCGGCAGGTCATGTGACATGAGAACTACCTTTGCAGTTTCCACCAGACGGCTGGAGAGAGGGCATTAATAACACTGAACACATATTGTTCCACCTCTATAATTGAAGAAATTCAGGCCCAGAACTTGTTTTTCCAATCCGGTGACCATGACAACCCAGGTAGACCAATGGGTTGCTTGTCTGGCCGTAACTACCCTTTACATTCTTATACTTCCAGTTAAGTAGCCTATTATTCCCTGAATTCGTTTTTACAATCACTGAATCACAGAATTTGGTTAAATTGCATAGGTAACATTATACTGGATCACCGCCATCACAGGCAATATTGATTATGAATGAATTATTCATAATATGCAATGTATGCCAGTTTTGTAGGCTAATATCCTTTCTTATTCTGGGTTTGTAAGATGAATCAAACAGATGGACTTGCATAACCCTAATAAATCACCCAGTATTATGTGTTACTGGCCTCAATTAATATAAAGGATCCTTACCCCTCTTCTTGTAGGTCCTTAAGGTTCTGCAAGAGAGACACCAATACCTCAGAGGAAGACTAGAGGAAAAAACAAACAAGAGACATTAGAGTGTATCGTCAGTGTTTAACCTTAATGTAGCCCTACATCTTGATCCCCCAGCGGACATATTGGTTGGGTGGCTAAACTTTTTAGAATCTTTGGAAACCATGACCACTATGAGTTTGACCCTCCCCACTAATCGATATGGCCTTCAGATGCAGAAGGCCCTCTGTAGGTTTTTGATGCGAGCTCACCTCGATGACGTGGAGCAGGCAGGAGGGGTACATCAACAGAAGGCCGCTGATGCCTTCCACATGGTACTGCCTCTGCAGTCGCAGGTTCAGCTCCTCGTAGTGGGCTTCACAGAGAAAGACCTTTAATTAGTGCTGAATAATGGGGGAAATAATACAAAGAAAATGTATCATGCAGATAAAAAGATCCACACAAATCTTGATGGAGGGACACCTTTTCCCACTGGTGAGACATTACATGTCGTTCCATTTGAAATGCAGTTTTGTCTGGGTTTCCTTGGGTTTTATTGGACAATTTGAGTGTCACGGGTCTTACAAGTTGTACAAGTTGTGTGTTTTACGCGTTGGAGGTGTGAAGGCAATAAAGAACATTCCCGACAAACAAGGTCCGGGGAAAATGTCTTTCAGTCAGAGTATCCCATATCTCCCATGTACTGACTGCTACTCAAACTGATTCTTTACCTCAAAGGTACAATATCTCTTCAATCATAATAAAAGCTCACATTAATAAGTCAATGAAAATTCACAATATAAAAGTAAAAAGGTCCAAAATGGTTTTGACCTTGTTGGATCAAATGAGGAGCAAATTTGTCATTCCATGAATTCTTGATGTTTATTAGAGATTAAGATTACGGTTCAAGCGAACCAAAACATTAAACCAGACATGTACACGTCCCGGTAATGTTAACCTCCAGGCGAAGACAACGATTAAGGATTGATTAAGTGAAATAGTCCACGGCCAGACGAGCGACAAGCGACGCTGTGGTCTAGGATGCTAGTGGAGGGAAGGGGATCTCTTTAGGTGATACATTGGAAGACATCCATCCCCTGGTTGGAAAAATAACGCAGAGTGGATTGATGACTGATGGGCCTTTTAGATGGCGGTTCTGAACAGAACTGGCTGACCTCCCAGCTTCTGCCTGTCAGCGAGGCTCTGCGGGAGGGCGGCGATGACGATCAGCCGGTGTAACAGGAACTTCTGAGGAGACACAGAGGAAGGCTTTTGGAGGAGCGGGGCCAACACATCCACAAGGTATCAAAGGGAACCAGAGGATAGAATAGATAGAGTAGCTGAGGCTGGGAGCTGGCAAAGGTGGTGACGGACACCACAATCGTACACACACACACACAGGGACTGGCACATGCATGTGGGCAGGCACACACACACACACACACAAACACACAGGCTCTTTTTTTTGTTTGTTCCATTTCACATTGTCAAATGTTGGCACATTTCATTGACAAAAACGTTTTTGCAAAAACATGATCTATTTACCACATAAAGTATTACTACAAATGAAAAAAAAACTTGTCATTATGTAGGCTACCCTACATTGTGACCCTGCAACAATGTTTTTATCTGACAATATTCAAAATCAAAAACCGTTACCATACCATTCACTAAATATGCTTTAGTCAGCAAACAGGTGAAATGGACCTTTCACCTGATGTGAGAAATCTTACGAACCATATCTTCTTCTGAATGGGTCAGCCTCCTTAGGGACATACACTGGTGAAACAAACTAGTCCCCTGCACCTCCTCCTCCAGCTCCTGTTTCTCCTTCTCCACATTTTGCAAACAGTTTTTCTCCGGCTGCCTGGCCACCCTCCTCGTGCGTCTCTCCATCCCAGTGAGCGGGTGAAGGAGTGCAGCCAGAGTGGGTGGTAGCCAGGCTCCTGTCACTGTTTACGCTTGGTCCATGGAAGCCTATATCCTGGAGACCTGCAACCATTGTTCTCCCTATTGCAATAAAAACCTCCTGCACTCACACACGTGACACTGCCAGCCGTGGAGGGCGTGCTGTGTGCTTGTAAATGTGTGTGTACTGTAAATGTGTGTATGTGTGTGTGTTTGAATCGGTGCTTATGCATTTGTGTATGTGTCTGTATCTGTGCTTATACATATGTCTGTTTGTGTGTGTCTGTCTGTATGCCGGCTTACACATTTGTGTGTGTGTGTGTCTGTCTGTATGTGTGCTATCTATGCATTTGTATGTTAGTGTGTGGCTTTCTGTAGGCAGGCTTATTCATTTGTGTGTGAGTATGTGTGTGACGTCACTGACGTGTGCGTGTGTGTATGTTCATATGGTCTCAATTATATGGTACTCAAACTGTTTGTGCCTTATGCACGCCCACTGCAACATCAAACTGTAGGAAGGGCTCGCGGCTCTCCTGTGACGCTTTGATAGGCTCGTCATCGGAACCAGAAAGAAGTGTCTCTATGACAACGGATCACGTTCTGCACTGGAAGTATTTCCGGTGATTGTAAATCCCTCCCATCCACCTCCAGTGCACTGGTGTAATGTTGTTAAGGGAAACTGTGAAATGTTGTTAGTCTTCTAATTGGTTGAACTTGTTTATGTGATTAGCCTTCTGAATCATGGACCCATTAGCCAGAGGCCTTATATGCAATACAATTGTCTTTCTAAAACGCAAATGATAATATCAATGAATTCTGCCCATAAAATACCAAGGGCCACCGCCACAAACCTTTCTCATTGTCCTGTAATATTCTTCAAAGAGTGAAAGTCTGTCTGGAAGGGACGAGTTCCAGGCTTTTAAAGGACTTTTATCGCTTCGTAGCGGTTTGGAAGTCATGGCTGACAGTGTTTGAGTCAGTCGATTAGTAACTAGGCAACCAGCCCCGCAAAAAGGCAGTCAACGGTGTCCGTTACAACGTAAAATCAACGTTTCTTTAAATAAATAAAAAAGACACGCCTCACACATTTGACTTCAAACAACGTGTATGTCATTAAGTAAAGAAACTGGAAACGTGAACCCATCCCTTGCTCTGATATAATACGACTGAAACCAGCGTTGTTACTCTTGACGGCCACCAGAGGACGCCACATTGCAGAGGTAGGACCAACCAGTTAAACAGTGAACGGTTAAATATGAATAAACCGGTTCATGCGCAACCCTGTGCTTGTGCGCAGAAAACGAGCAACATTGACGCCTTCAAGCAGCGCGGATGTGTTATAAAAACGAGAACACACCCTCTTCCACGTTCTGCTTTTAGTGACGAAGGCTGCGCATCATCGTCCCGGGAGAGCAGCTGAGCCGCCTGAACAGCCCACCTCAGATAGCGGAGCGGCCAGGCAACACGGCTAGCTGCTGGTATCTGTCAACACATCTCAGAGCCGACAGAGACACCATGGACTGAGCAGGACTGAAGTTGAAGCTGACATGTTTAGGTAGGTGCTAGTCCTTTATCTGGGGATGATACTAATCCAACCGTGTTCAGGTCGGGGGAACCATCCCCCGTTTGTCCTCAGACCTTTAAACGGGCCCGACGATGTGATGAGCTGGCTGACCAGCTAGCTGGTCGGTGGTTAGCAACACCTGCCAGTCTCTGGGATGGTTTTAATTCCAGGCGGACCAACAAACAGGGTTCCTTCGTGTGTAATAGGTATGAAGGTGAGTATTTCACGTTAAGTATCGTCCTGGCAACAGTCTCAACACAGCTTCTTCTGATTCTGAGTCATGACTGTTATTAGGAATCCGTTTTACGATGGTTTTTAGCCACATAAAATGTGTATTAAGGGTCGGATTGTAGTCGTTGCTGTTCTTGAAAACCCAAACTCATCTACCATCACATTTAGTTTGATGTTGCGAGCATTTATTCTCTAGTACGTTTCGAGCTATACAGACAAGAACATGACCCGCCTCCCTTTCACTGTAAAAACTGATGTCATCACTAAGACCACTTGAACTTCAATTGAAAGCATCAATTTTGATTTATGATGCCCCCAAAGACATGTGTAGCTACCCTTTCCTCTCATATAAATAAGCAGCCGACAACAGCTATCTTTAGGTGCCTTGTTCATCATTCTGGTTTCACTGGCTTTCTACTAATAGCTGGCGTGTGTGTCTGTGTTAAAGGTTTTCCCCCAGCCTCGTCACTATAATTACAAAACCCTGTGATGAATGGAAATCAAGGCCACAGCCTTCCTTCTGTCTACGTTCCTGTTTATCCATTGTTTATCTTAATTGCATTACATTAGCAGTATTCTTTACGGTGCTGTGATAACTAGACATGTTCATTATTGTGGTAAATATATTTATGGCTTCTGGCTAGTTTGAACACTATGTTGCCCTACCTCCATTGGCCTTAAAAAATTAAACCAGTCATTGCGTGATAGAGCTTGTATGGTTTTATAGCATGATTGGGGAAGCAATTGCTGTCGCATCAGAACTTTCTGTGAAAAAATGCCTTTTATAGACACCTGCATATCACTGTGTAAGAATGCAGACCTCACACCAGAGATGATAATATTCAGAGTTTGACTTCACGTTCAGTAACCTATTTGTCATAAATCAGTTGAGGTTCTACACCTGCTTATGTGATTCTGCCAGAAATTGTAAAGACCGTATTCTATCCTAGATAGAGTACAGTCATCACACACACTACACAAGCCTGGTATTTATTTAAAGGTCAAGTGAGAGATGTATTCTAGTCAAAACTTAACATAGTTGCCTTGTAACAGCAAGAGGCACAGCTATAGGAAATCTCCCCCTATGCTTCGTTAGGATGTTGATGATGAAACTTGCAATCCCATTGATTGACGTATTTAGAATCTAAGGTTGTCACAGCAGTGTGTCACATCAATGGCATGTCCTTGAGAAACAGCACTTCTTGTTCTGTTTATATTTTTGTCAATCAATTCATCCTCTGTCCTTCTCTCTGCCTCTCTCTCAGATTGATTTGCCATGGAAACGGACATGATACCCAAATTCTCCTCGAAAGATGAGGAAATCGACTTCTGGAAGAGTCTTTCCCTTAAGTACAAGCAAAGGTCAGTCGCTCCTGTAAAATCTAACTTGTGTTGATGTTGTATTAATGTTAATGTTAGTGTGTGTGTGTGTGTGTGTGTGTGTGTGTGTGTGTGTGTGTGTGTGTGTGTGTGTGTGTGTGTGTGTGTGTGTGTGTCATAAATGTTCTGTGTTACCTTCAGCTGTTTTAGCTATAATTAAATGACGTCATCATTGGCAACAGACGGAAACAGACCTCTCACTGTCACTGTGAAAGATGCATCTCTCCCGGGCATAGCCTCTGGTCCGGAAGGCGTCTCTGTGTAGCGTCAGTACAACTCTCAGCTTCTCTCAGTGAAAGAACAGTAAAAGGAGAACCACTTTGACCCGTCCCACGTCTTGCTTAAATAACCTTCAGCAATTCAACCAGGTTGTTTTCTTAGATTCATTTTCTATGTACTTTCTTTTTATTTCAAATTTTTTTTTTCTATTCAAGTTCAGATCCTGTTTCATGTGCTATATGAAAACAAAAGACACCCATCTATGAATGGGCTTATGTCACGCTGGGTCCATGTGTTGCTGAACAGCTTGGACTCTCCTGGTCTTACACTCAATGAAATGATCTGCGGCGGCCCATTCTCTCAGCTCATCACACATAATGCCACAGACTGGGCCACGAGGGGATTAAAACACAGTGGGGTCAACAACACACCCAGCATGAACGCTTGGACTTATGCTCTGGTGTCTAGGTTTTGTAGTAACCCAGTATAGCCTTCATGACCCAATAATATTCCCCCATTCCACTCCCGCCTCCAAGATCACATGGTCATTGCAGTGAGCCATTGCTATTTTTAGTGTCGGGGGAATGTGTTTATGTGTGTGAATGTGTGTGCGCACGTGCCACTTGCATAACAACTCCTACTCCTCATTACAGCTGACCGCTCACAATGTTGTTTTGAAAGTGCAGTTCTAGGAACTTCACTTGGTGCCCCATGCAATGGACAGTATCTCAGTTCCGCAAATAAGGGGCTCTCTGACCTGCTTGAACGACATTCCAAACTCTCCATGGGAAGGAAGAGGGTCACTACTACCGTCTGCATAAACACTTGAGGGGAAGAGGCTGCTTTAATGGATGATGATGATTACATCATGGGGAGATTGTGACTCTATTCTGCCTAACCGGTCGTGCGTAGCTGACTCATTGTTCCAGCACTGCCAGGAATGACTTGACACTGAGGAGGACCTAACACTCATGACACCACTCTGCTTTCTGTTCAGGATTAAAACCCATACAGAGAGTATTTCTCCATCACATCCATGTAAAACATCTCATTTAGTTACAGAAGAGGGGGGCTTTTGTTCACTCAGCGGTTTCCGGGGAGAGCTCGAAACTGGTCCTTTGTTAGGACCAGTTTCGAGTTTCTTTGTCGTTATCATTGCTCTTTCGGTCAAGATTTAGTAAAAGACCTAGCATGTTGCACTACTTTACAGTTTCATGTTATAAATAAGTAAAAATGTACTGTCTTGAAAAAAGCTAACCACCAGCCTAGCTTACTGTGTCCTCTCTCTCTATAGTCCTGGAAAAGTTACCTATAACAATTCCAGCTCTCAAACATTAATGCGCTAGTCTAGCCTGAGCATTGCAACGAGCAAAGAGCCAGAGAGTGAGGGTAATCCACACCAAAAATAAAAACATATCTTTAAGCAGAAAGCAAATCCTCCTGACAAATAGCCACATCATCACACAAGCTGTGTGTGCAATCAGTGAAGTAATAGACAACGGCCCGGGGTGCGACTCGCATGACAGCAGACAACTCAAACAATCCCAACACTAATGCTTTTGCGTTGCGGCTGCCATCGGGAAGTGAATGGCAACAAAATCCCGCCCCAAAAGCTATATCCAGTTTATTGGATTCATGTGACAAAACTTTAGTTAGCGATAACAAAGCTTGACCATTTAGGGGGAAGATATGATTGGTCAATTTTACTGTCATTTGAAATTATTCTCATGAATACTATTACTCGACCTCTGTAAAATTATAGCAGGCCCACCAATGACAGAGCTGCATAGCATTTTCCTTCCCAACAACTGCAGAGTCAGCATCAATCAGATAGGCTGACAAAGGGTCTCCTTTCATTTAACCCTACACGTTCCAAGACAACTTAGAAAAGGTCGCTTTGAAGGGTTGATTTCCTCAAAAACATTTTACATGTTCATTGTAAAATAATGAATTCATAAAATAAAAAAAAAAGTAGAATATAAAAATATGGCCTGTAAAGCCCTTTGAGACTATACCGGTGATTAAGGGCTAATCAAATGAGGCTCTCTGAGGGCCTAGAGGGCCCTGACGGTCCTCTCTGGAGGTAACCCGGACCCTTGCTGTCCCATAGCTTCCAGGAGGCCCAGGAGGAGCTGCTGGAGTTCCAGGAGGGCAGCAGGGAGCTGGAGGCTGAGCTGGAGGCCCAGCTGCAGCAGGCAGAGCACCGCCTCAGAGACCTCCTCTCTGAGAACCAGCGCTTCAAGAACGACCTGGAGTCCCTGAAGGTAACCCGCCGGGCAGGGGAGGGCTCACAGGTTCAAACTGGGAGGAAGAGGTCTCACTTTGTCGGTGGCAGATATCCCAGGCACTTTGTACTTGATTGTAAATTAATTAATGCTTTTTAGAAATCGAAATGCAAGCTGAAACTGCCCTACCAGCCCCAAGGTGTCCATTTACATTCTTGCAAAGGTATTCATATTTGGAGAAAATGTGAGAATAGCATTAAGCCACACATATCTATGGTATGTTATGTTTGTTATTATTTCTGAAACATTGGCATTAGGACCTGAATACTCATTCAGGTGCACAGGCTTTTCCTTTGAGGAATAATAGTTCCCCTGGGTGTGTTTGTATTCATAACCCTAACAGAGGGCTTATGTTCATAACCCAGTGAATAAATGTGCCCCACGCTGTATCAACACGGAGCACATCTCCTCGTCTTCATCTATACCGTTGAATTTAATATTTTATAGGCTGTGTTGGGGGTTTTATATTGAAACTGTCGTCTATCTTCCCATGTCCTTGAGCACGGGAGGGAGCAATAGAGCAATATCTCTAACATCTGCTGCTCCTCCATAAGCCCTCCATCATTTCTATGGCTTTCTATTTGAGATGGCGACAGTTACACCACAGACCCCCATACATCCAGACGCCTAGTAGAAGGAGACATTGTGTGGGGTGTCTGGGGTGGTGGGGGAGGAAGAACCAGATAGAAATACCCTGTCCGCACACCCAGGCTCCACAAAAGCAGGCGACAGGTCGCTGAGTTAATAACTGAATGAACACGGTACAACGCTGCAGTACCAAAACGATGATCCTGAGAGTCAGAAGTCTGTGTTGGACGTTTATAATGCTGTAAAGCAGCCTTGACAGATTTGGGATGCCTGCTACTCTGGGATTCATTTGTAATCTAAATGGAAATCTGATCGGCCCGAGGCTGCAGAGGTAAATGTTAGACCCCCCTGTAGCTGCAAGGGTATTGCATTCTGAACCGGCTAGATGGGTCCCTCCTTTATTATGCATCGAGACTCCCTGGTGTGAATATTCCCCCGTGCGCCCTAGCTAGAGCGAGGGAGGAGCAGGTATCTGTGTCTGGTGTGCTTATTACGCTTCCAGGCAGTAGGGGAAACATGTCCCGCGGTAATGAGGGGAAAAACCCGTCATCATGAAACTCCACCTTCCATTGTCATTAGTAGAGGAAATGGCAGGCTGATGGCGTGGAATTTGGGTTAGGGTGGGGGCGAACAGGAGCTGTCTGGGACCGGTCTGCTTTGATTCAGATTCGATAACAGAGGAGCATATATATATATAGAGAGAGAGAGAGAGAGAGAGAGAGAGAGAGAGAGAGAGAGAGAGAGAGAGAGAGAGAGAGAGAGAGAGAGAGAGAGAGAGAGAGAGAGAGAGAGAGAGAGAGAGAGAGAGAGAGAGAGAGAGAGAGAGAGAGAGAGAGAGAGAGAGAGAGAGAGAGAGAGAGAGAGAGAGAGAGAGAGAGAGAGAGATCAGGCTGAGCGCAGCAGAATCCATGGAGCCGATTGTCTCGTTGCTCCAAGAAAATAAATGGGTCATATTGTACTTCCCCATTCCTCCCCCCCCTTTCCTGAGGATGGTTAAAGGGGGCTTAAAGAAATGTCTGGCCCCTTTGAAATATGGATGATCTGAAATCTGGGTTAGATGCAGTCGAGGCATTAGGGTCCGTTCCTTGTGAGGAGGGGCATGATACATCCCAGCTAATCTTCCATGAGATGGCTGCATGGGCGCTTATTTACTTCCATGAAATTGACTTGAGGGGAATGTTGAGTGGCTGCCGGAGAGGTGAAGCATCTTGGCACATAGCATTGACACAGACGCCGTATTGACTGCTTCTGCTCCGATTCGTCGACGGCCCCGCCATGATGGAGAGGCCTAGACTGGCCTGTATACAAACATGAGTAAAAAGGGAGCTGGGGTTCTTCTGGATGAAAAGCTCTGAAACGTTACGGTGGAGTGTGTGTGGATGATGGCTGGTTTAGGTAGCCTCACCTGGCCGAGTCTGATTGGACGTTGGGGCTGGGAGGGCCTGCACACCTGTTGCGCATTAAATTATCAATGTGGACAGGTTAAAGGGGACATATCATACCACCAGGTGTGAGTGTGATTAGCCATTACAAGCAGGTTTGAAAATGTGCAGCATTGTGACATCACAGGTTGGCGTGTCCATCTATCCGTCACACATCTAGATGGACACGCCCACCTGTGATGTCACAATGCTGCACATTTTGAAAATGGCTTGTAATGGCTAATCACACTCACACCTGGTTGTATGATATGTCCCCTTTAAACAAGCCAGCACCACACCCACTGGAGCATTTGCTGCATATATCATTATCGGCAAACCGTACAATAAACCGGCTTTTAACAGCACCACCCTTCATTCTTGGGTTTGGAGAGGCCCAATAAAAGTCACCTAGGTGGAGTGTAGCAATGGTTTGCAATGTTTGAGTTACATTTCTAAACCGATTTTGTTTTTATATGGCCAAGGATTTATGATCTCAGTGGAGTGCAAAAAAGGTTTTGTCTCTCGTTCCTTTGAATGTTGATGAGAAGGCTATATATCTGCTGAACGACAAACCCTGATATGTACACAAGGGCGTTGTCCATCTGGCCACCAAAGCGGTTGGTAGGTCAGGCCATGATCATAACTGTATGAACTGAGAAATGCTCAGCATAGAAGAATTCCAATGGAAACAAAGCAGCAAAAAGATCATGGGAACTTATGCCATGAACTTATCAAATGAACCGAAGCTGCATCATTTTAAAAGAACTCTGGGATCAAAGAGGAACTTTAAAATTGTGAAGCTTCTGTTTGTATGATCTGAAGGGATGTGCCATCTTTCATCCCTGTTAACATATCAAGTTTTCCCTGCCTCTCAACAAGAACTCTCATTTCCATTGACAGAGCCTGTAAGAAATGCTGTTCATTATGTCAAAGAGCCTGTCAAAAATATATTGAAAAAAAATGTTTTGCATCAACTGAAAGCATTTTTATCATCACCATAAACAATATCATTTTTCCTCTTCCCATTAATCATTCACTTTATTTCTAAAGTATAAAGGATTGACTTTTGGCAGCATGCCCAGTAAACTTTGATAAGAAAACAATGTTTACATATTATTATTATTATTATTATTATTACCTTAATGAATTCAGCCGTTGCTTGACAGTGTTAGAGGGTGAACAGAACCCCACTGTGTGCAGAGCTGCTCTCTCAGTGTCATCGCCGCCAGGGGCACCCTCATATTCTGGGAGTTAATAGACACATGGTCATCTATGACCTTGTTGTCAGCATGCAGTCCACCTTTTGCCTGTTCATCATTCACATGAACAACGTAGGTTTGCCTCTAACATATTCCTGGCCAGCTTCAACATGTGGCAAGAGTCCATCTTCACAAACACCCTCTCACCAGTCACTGGATGGCAAGAGGGGTAGGCTGCACATGCTAACATTGAGGGCATTCCCATCTATTGTCACCTCAGTGGCAACATCCGTCTCATTCCATCCCCCACGTCTATGTTCGGATTGATGTTATTTGATAGCCATGCTTAGCTGGGTCTTCCTCTTGTGTTTTTTTATCAACATGTACAACATCTCCAAGTTGAGGCCAAGCATCCACACAACACCAAAATAAGTTACGTAATGTTTTTGAACCAGAGCAATAAAGTAACATGAAGAATATCTTGGATGTGTATCCAATGTATCTGGTTATGGGAGGTGCAGATGGAGAGTCTCTCAGATAGTGATGCGCTTATGGAACATGCAGGGAGAGTAAGGGCAAACTCCCTTCGGTCTTTTGTGAGCTCATGACCCTGCTTTTTTGACCAGCCTATCGGATGATTTGAAATTCTGTCAGCACAGACTAATAAGGAGGTGCCATTGAAATAATAACCAGCAAGTCAAACGTAGATAGGAAGTGTAAGCATAGAAATCTAGGCCTCGATATCAGCTCTACATTCTTCCCCTGAATACCTTTTGAGAAGACCATGCACCATGACCTTGGCCCTGCCCTCTCGGTCCTTCGCTCTCCTCACCTTGCACTCCTGACTCTACTACACCCTAGCCAAGGCGTCACTGAGTCTGGCCTTTGGACCAGTGAGAGAGGCAGGCAATGCTTAAGACTGGTCCTAGTAGAAGGAAGGATGGAAATGTTTTGATCACATCACTCACAGACACCGCTGTTTGGTGCATAGCTAGTAGTCTTCAGCCTTCCTTGAGGCTTGTGTTGTCCTGGTGACCACTGGCTAAAGAATACTTAAAAACAACTTCAGCAGGGTTAACTATCGCACAGTGTAATACAAAATGCATTATTTATATTCTAAATCCTAAATATTAAGAAAGAAAAGGTAACATTTTCAGGGAAATGTACTAGCTTTATATTCCTTATACCCTAGTGAAACACCTACTCTTTGGAGATGGGACAGTTGGTTTATCCTGCGAGTCCTGCCTGTCCTGACAAAGTCCAAAGTGCTCACTGCAGAGCACTTTGGAGTACTCTCTGGCAGAAACCCCTTCCCTTCCTACTGCTACTTCCCCCTGCCTCCTCAACTCCTCTCTTTGGGAAACCTCAAAGTATGAGAAAAGTGTAAGCTTAGTCAACTACAGTCAGATTCATAATGTCAGTCGCTCAGCCATAACTAGTGTAAAACCCGCTGGTCATAAAAAATGGTTTGGAGAACAAGACAATCAGAGATGAAAATCTAGATTATGGGCAATTTAGTGAATAAGTTTTCTTATAAAGTCTCAGCTTTCATAGCTGGCTAGTGTTATCGCCAATGTTGACTATTAATAGTCTGCCTTTGGTGGCCAACTTGTAAGAACTCAGCATAATGTTATAATGGCCAAATACAACCAAAATCAATTGTTCAGTGTTCCCTGTGAAAGGTTATTCCCTGAGATGTGGTTTGGATTGTGTGACTGTTTGTAAAGCCCCAAGCGGCACATGAGTGAGGGATCTTTTTCCCAGGCCGGACTTCTGAGAGTTAAAGCATCTGGCAACGATCATAGTCAAACTATCGAGATTCATATCAACAAAACAAAGGTGACAAAACATTATTGTTCTCCACCTAGATCATAAACCATGAAAGACTGATTGAAATCTATTGAGAAATGTCAACATTAACAGTGCTTTTTATCCCGAAAAAACACAGCATACCCGGTTACTTGTATTTGTTCACAGGCCAGTCTTGACTTTTCACATATGGCGGCTATCTTGCCGTGCTAGCCAAAGGCCAATGCGGCGTCTATGTATATATGTTTATGTGAGATTATGACTATAGTCTGCCCAAAATACGCCAAAATGTGATCATTACAGTTTGAATATGTTTTGCCCTCCAAATGAACATGTATGCATCCTTATCTCCTCGATGAAACCCTAATGACCGCTTGATGTTTCCTCTCCAGGAGAAGCTGGAGACGCAGTACTCCCAGAATTACAAGCAGATGTCGGTTCTGGAGGATGACCTGGGCCAGACCCGCAGCGTCAAGGACCAACTGCACAAATACGTCCGGGAGCTAGAGCAGGCCAACGATGACCTGGAACGAGCCAAGAGGTGTGTGTGTGTGTGTGTGTGTGTGTGTGTGTGTGTGTGTGTGTGTGTGTGTGTGTGTGTGTGTGTGTGTGTGTGTGTGTGTGTGTGTGTGTGTGTGTGTGTGTGTGTGTGTGTGTGTGTGCACAGGTTCTGTCTAATTGTTCGGGAGTATCCAATGCATGCAGTACATGCCATCTGATACGAGGTCACACCGACCTGCCTGTGGTCCTTGGTCATGTTTTCAAAGTGACCCAGGCTGACTGACTGATCAATACCGCTGCAACTAAAGGCGAGGGCCATCAATCCATCTAGGTTGAAGATGCAGAAATGTTCCTCTGAACAGAGTGTGTCTTATTATGTTCTAGTCATTCTCTGTTTATCTGCAGATGTTCTTAAGAGAAGAGGAGAACTTTTTTAGTAAAACTGTTTATTAGGTAACGATCGCCTTGGCAACCAGCTAGTCTTCATGGGGTCCAAGATAAGGAAACGCATACAATAAATGAAGCTTTGATACATTCCCCCCCCCCCCCAAGGGCCACCATCGTGTCTCTGGAGGACTTCGAGGGCCGTCTGAACCAGGCAATAGAGAGGAACGCCTTCCTGGAGAGTGAGCTGGACGAGAAGGAGTCCCTGCTGGTCTCTGTGCAGAGACTAAAGGACGAGGCCAGAGGTGAGCGACCCACCCTACGTCTCCTCAGGCCGCGTCCTGGCACTCGCTTTTAATTATCATCAGCTTATCCGACATGAGCAGGTTTTAGCAGGTATATGAACATGGGCCGGCAGTAGCTCAGGAGGTAGAGCGGGTTGACCTTTTGATCAGAAGGTTGCTAGTTTGATCCCCACACCTCGACACTGTTGCGTTCGAGGTGACACCTAACCCGAACTGCTCTCGACAAGCTGGCTGTCGCCGTGTGTGGTTGACACCACCATCTATGTATGAATGGTTGTAAGTCACTTTGGACTAAAGCGTCTAGTCAACGTCCTAACTATATATCGGTGTAGCCCTAGCAGTTGAAACCAAACAACCAATTTTGTTACAAACACTCTTGGGTGCCTCCTGTCCTCCTGTGACATATCTTTTGTGTGTGCGCCAACAGACTTGCGTCAGGAACTGTCGGTGCGAGAGAGGCAGACGGACGGGACCAGGATGTCTGTCCCCAGCTCGCCCACTCAGGACAGCGTCAAGATGGACCCGGCCGGGCCGGCCTCCGTCTCCCTGCCCGCCACCCCGCTGAGCCTGGGTCTGGACAACGCCTTCGCCAGCCCCACTGGTAGCCAACAAGCTGTTGTGTCTCTTAGGAATAAATCCCCTCAAGTCTGAAGTCTCTTATTCTAATAGCACCACGATAATAACATCAATAGATTGGATTTGAAAGCGCCTTTCAATGTTTCCTCAGGACACTTAAGAATGACACGGTGATGTGTTCAAAGTTGAACAAAATAATCAGGATAGTGCAGTGTGTCTGGCTCCCAGCCGAATGGGTTCCCATCCTGTCATTAGTGACGATGCGACCGGAAAGATAAAAAAATCTGGTTTAGACGAAATTTGTCTCTTTGTCTCTCTTTGTCGCTAAACTAGTGCTGTCTTGTGTTTAATGGTTTGTTTCTGTCTCACTACCCCAGTGCTGTGATGTGTTTATTGGTTTGTTTCTGTCTCACTACCCCAGTGCTGTGATGTGTTTATTGGTTTGTTTCTGTCTCACTACCCCAGTGCTGTCTTGGGTTTAATGGTTTGTCTCTCTCTCTCACTACCCCAGGGCTGTCTAACGGCTGCGGCAGCAACTCGCCACTGACCCCATCAGCAAGGCTATCGGCCCTCAACATCGTCG
The DNA here is from genome assembly GCF_949987615.1 of Pollachius pollachius. Classification (NCBI taxonomy): domain Eukaryota; kingdom Metazoa; phylum Chordata; class Actinopteri; order Gadiformes; family Gadidae; genus Pollachius; species Pollachius pollachius. Next base: position 14,733,896 of record NC_136952.1, on the reverse strand, counting down.
GGGACCTGCTGCGCAAAGTTGGGGTGAGGAGCTGACCGTCTCCCCAGGACTACTTCAACAGTCCCCCCCCCCCCCCCCTCCCTCATGGAGGACTGTTCATCTAGTCCGTCTTCGATGACTCACGGTGTCCATTTCAATGCCCATTTAGCCCGCTCTCGAACACAGGCTAGATTCGCTGTTGAAGTGAACGACGGCATGGCGGTCTTCAATATTATACATCTTCTACCCGTGAGGGGAAATACGACCCTTAGTCAGTGTCCGTCTGTCTGACTGTCCGGCTGTCCACAGGCGCTGGAGTCTAAGCTCGCCGCGTGCCGGAATTTTGCCAAAGACCAGCGGGCGAGGAAGGCGTATGCCATCGAGAACGGCAACATCCTCAACGGAAACACGGCCCCCTACCCCAAGACGCTGCACACGTCCTACTACGACAAGGCGTGAGTTTTGAATGCTCAACTCCCACCCCCTCACTACCACTTCCTGTCGTAGTTGTAGGTGTTTATGCCCAGTGATATCACGTAACTTGTCAAAGTGCCCTATTTTTGTTCATCACATTTATGTAAGATTGCGTCTTCAAGCATGTTGCCAAGTCATCGTTTGTTTTATTTTTGTGATGTCGATAAGGTTTTGTTTCCCCCCTCCACAGGAGAGAGCGTGTCATATTCCCTGCATTGATCCCTGGTAATGGCAACCACCCCCCCCCCCCCCCTTGCCCTTCCCCGGTTGGGGCATGTGCATGCCTTCGCTAGCTAACCAAGCTCTTTTCTGATGTAGCCTTGGCTGCTTACACCCGTGGTGGTGGGTGATGGTGTACTAACCGCTCTCATGGTTTCTGGTCGCCGTCTGTAGGGGTAATCTTGTGTTATTTTCCTTCTCAATCACGACCATGACTTGACACAGCCTTGTGTCAGAGGGCCTCTGCTGCCGATCGATTTAGTTCTGCTGTGATTCTAACGGCTGGAATCCACAGCCTTCAGCCAGCCATCATTTTTGTCACACTGGTTTATCTCTGAAGCGTTAAACGCTACTTGATTGTTTTAGCATAACATGAGGAGAGCTTTGTGTGGAGTTGGTTAACTTGCACTGCTTAGACCAGCTGGGAAGCACTTAAAATAAGCTGTGCTATTGAAACTTTACTAAACTTGAACATGAACTCTGAGTGGACCACCATGGCTTGGATAGGGTAGGTTATTTATATATTTATTTGTCTGTCATCGAGTTCAGATTTGTATTTAGCTCGTAGAACAATGTCCTACGAGCTGAATTTACTTATCCAGCAGATAATAGGTGGTCTGTATAAAGAGCAGAGAGAGCTGGTGACAGGTTAGTGGGTGAAAGGGCTGGATAACTACTGGGCTGCTGGCTGTCAGGCCAGCCTTGGACCTTGAGTTGGGAAGCGGGAAACGGACAGTGGCCAGTGGCAGTGTGCCTCGGGAGCAACGATGACTGTGAACCGTAACGTTTCATCCAGCATGCGAGTCATGGCGGGCTGCTATTGGTCCGCAGTGCATGACTTAACCAATCACCTCACTGTCTGATTCCTGGTGTGTTTTCGTCACTCTTATATCTCCCCACTTTCATGCTAATACTCCGCTCATGGTGATTTAAATAGCGTAAGATAAAGACTGGGTTTAATGTTGGACCATTACACAAATGGGGCTGGAGAGAACTATTCTATATTCGTCTGGTACTTCATATTATCCACTGCGGTGAGGGTTGGAGAGCACTGTTCTATACTCATCGTGTGTGTGTGTGTGTGTGTGTGTGTGTGTGTGTGTGTGTGTGTGTGTGTGTGTGTGTGTGTGTGTGTGTGTGTGTGTGTGTGTGTGTGTGTGTGTGTGTGTGTGTGTGTTCCGCAGCAGGCCAGTGAACGGAGTGGAGCCCGGCGTCATGACGGCCATCACCTCTCCTCCGGCCGCCTCCCCGACGGGCCTGGTCCCTCTCGCCGTCTGACAGGAGAACCCTCCACCCTCCACCACCACTCAACCCCAAACACACGCCACCCTCCACACATCACCTAACACCTCCACCAAAAATAAACCATCCACCATCGTCCACAACACCAACCCGTTATCCTTATGTACATGTTACCCCTTCCACTAGGATGAAACTCCACCCATGTCTGAGGTGCCCCCCCCCCCCCAGCTTGTGGAGGTGTGCCAGCGTCCTGTCCCCCTGTATAGCGCTGGGCATGTGTAAGGCACTGTGGAGCCCTGCCTCCTGGTGCCCCCCTCCCCCCGGCACACCGTCTCTGTGTCTCTTTGCCGTGGCCCCTCACACGCTGTCCGGTGCCTGCTGGACCACTGCTCCCCGTCGGTGTGTGTGTGTGTGTGTGTGTGTGTGTGTGTGTGTGTGTGTGTATATATACTGTATGTGTGCTCTACTATCGCTGTTTACTGGGCCGCCCAGCTCTGCTAGAACACTGATTCAGAGGCTGAGGATTGACCTCTCACGGTTGGTTTTTCGTCTGATGTTTTTTTTTTTTGCACCACATTGTCCAAGGAGAGCAATATGCAATTCGATAGGGAGTCTTGGAATTATTTGTGAAATAAAAAGGCTACCGTTGTTATCGTCTTCTAAATAGACCTGGCTTCTTCTCACCCGATTGCTTTCTTCAGTAAAGAAACGCTTTGATAGATTGTTAAAAAAAGAAAAGTACAGACTATGGATTCTGTACCACATGAACTGCTGGCTTACAGGCAGTTTGTCCATCAATTATTAGCCCCAAAACGTCTGACGCTGGGATGTAAAGCTTTAGCCTGGACCTTTTAATGGCTAGAGCACAGTGCTCCTGTTATTTATCCAACTATTTATACGTGGAGAGGGAAATAATTGTCAGTTTGAGTTGTAATTGGCCATTCATACTATAACTATATACAGTGGGTGGATAATATTGGTCATATTGATCATTCACACGTACAAACCATTCAGTATTTTATTTCTCAAGTGGCAACTTTCATGGGATCTTATTAAATTGTTATTCAGTTCTGTATATTACATGCAAGTAGAGCACTTTGATGCAAGCACACTTCTTATTTTTTTTTATGTAAATCAACCTTATCCAAGTGCAATGCTGCAAATGTGTATTTTATTGTTCATGTTTCTTAATTTATAAAGTTCCTTTCTTGGCATGTTTTAATAAAATGATCCTATCCATTGACTTTGATCAGTTTTTTTTATTTTATGAGAGAATGAAAAATACATTATTGTATTATTTTGTATTTGCTGTGTGGAACATTGCCCTCTAGTGGACATACAAGTATACTTAGGAATTCGTAAAGCCAGTCAACAAAAAAAATATTGTTGGACAAATTTTTGCAAACCAATGACAAATTATAGGTTGTCAACTTTCAACCTGTTTCTGCAAAGTTTCACTGGTATAGTTCAGCAAGTGCAAAAGTTACACAGTGAGTCATTCTACAAGATAGACTTCGGATAAGTGCCGTCGGGGCAGAAGGAAACGACCAATGCAGACCATTTAAAGCAGTCTGGGCGTTCCATAGAGGTGATGCTTTAAAACGAGCGCGTACACCTTCTTCGGGTTGTTCATGAGAAACGTATTACTTGACTCTTCTTCTTAAAGCATAAGACGAACAACCTGGTTCTGGAAATAGTTCGGCAGAATTCGCAGCGTGCTCGGGATATTTTTCTTTGTTTACGTTTTGCAGGGGAAATTTGCAACGTTGAAAAAAATGTTTCCTAGAGTCGGATTGCAGCTGCAGAATCGTTTCTTTTCTAGGGCAGAACGGGTCTGCAGACCCCTGAGACAGCCAGGTTCACTCGTTCAAAGAAGTTGGTGAGTTGCATTTAGACATCAACTAGGTAAATGATGTGTAGCATAAATGAATTAGTCATCAGAAGAGAAACAGTTGTTACTATGAAACGAATGCACCGTAGACCAGACAATGTTGCAGAACACATAGGCTCTATGTGATGGTTTTCGATAGTAGTCTGTATGTTACGAGACATATCCATTAGTTTTGTTCGAATATTTTCTCCAGTTGTGATGAGGAACTTCCTAAACTCAGATGAACTGCTGCCTATTTGTGATGAATAATAACTGGTGGTGGGGGTGCTCTGTGATTGGAATGCACATTGCACATCTGATACCGAAATGATATCTGATGTAACGTGTACTTTTAACTTGTCATCACTGTAACTTAAAAAAAACGGTAAACTCTACACTTGCAAGCTGGCAAGTCAGTCGGTTGAGACTCAATCTCTCTTTACTGGAGTGGGCCATTGCGAGACCAAACATAATCTCATGAAATCAGACAACTGCCTGATTCCACTCTCAACTTAACTATGCACCGTTTGGTTCTGCAAGGGACAAAAACTGCTTCTGTATGGTACCGAAGGAGTTTTGAAACACTGGCACTTGTAACGTGCTGCAGCACGTGACGGAATAATTCTCCTGACCTGACCCCACGCACACCCACCCCTCCCACCCCTCTGCAGACACAACACTCCTAAGAAAGAATTCATTCTGGGTCATCGTGATATGTCTGTTGCATCTGGTCTAGATAGATAAGATATAGAGATGATGAAATGTTATCACCTTTGTAAAGTTAGCCAGAATGCAGATGTAGATTACAAAGATAAATACGTCTGCAGGAAAATCATAGGTCAACTGAGTTTAATGAAATAATGACTGTTCACTCAGTTGGCCTCTGCCTAGTTTTAAATATGCATAGGCTGCGCTCCAGTGCAATGGGTCTGCTGCGCTACCTGACCACTGGTAGGGAGAAATCTGGCGCTGGGTGAGGAGTCATCCACCTGCTGTTATCCCCTACACATCTCCGCCCCACTCAGTGGCATCTGCGTGGAGAGCCGACCTAGCGTCCCCACCCTCACCACCAGCTACGCCCACGGCACCTCCAGCCGGTCCCTGCGCCACAGCACCATCGGCGAGGCCCTGCTGCAGTCGGTGGAGCGCAGCCCGGACCGCGAGGCCCTGATCTTTCTGGAGGAGGGGATCCGGAAGACCTTCGCCGAGTTCCTGCATGATGTGAGACTGTCCCCTCACCCTCAGCCTCACCCTCTGCATGATTCCCATCAATTAAATCACATAACAGATAACAGACAAGATGAGTCCAAGGGTAATAGGAATTATGCCCTCTATTCCATGTGGCAGTGGAATGAGACACCTGGTCAATGTGTAAAAATTCGTTTTGTGTCCTTGAATCAGTTCGAAGTTTGAGGCAAAGCTTGATTCTTAGGACAGACAATAACATGGCTTTCCATGTATGGTGCAAGTGGAAGCTATTCAACAGTGTCTAAATACTGTATGAGTGTTCTTCATGGGGATAAGTATAGGTAATGTTAGACCGGTTTGTAACCTGTATGTGTGTTTAATGGGGATTAGTAGAGATAACGGTACCAGTTTTTTAACCACCGTAGCTTTTATGTGTGTTCTTGGTGGGGATTAGTAGAGATAGCGTTATACCGGTTTGTAACGACCATAGCCTGTAGTTACATTTTTAAAATACTCTTATTCTTTTTTTGTTTTACTACTTTTTACAGATACTGTAGATATTTTTGGCCTTCATGGGCACGAGAGTACAGAGAAGAAAGAGGGTTGAGAGAGAGGGCATGGCATGTGGGTTACGGCCACAGGCTGGAATTGATCCACCGTGGTGTATGAGCGAGAAAGACGTGGCTAACTGGGGGGGCACGAGGCCGCCCCCATAGCTCCGCTTCTAAACTAGGGGAAAGGTCATCTGGCAAAAACACCTCTGCAGAAATATCACTCCAACCATAAAGAATGTAGAAGTTCCAGCTTTTGCTGACAGAACCTTTATAGATGTATTAATTGTTCATATGTAACTATAATTATTAAGTTGCATTTGTTGAACAGGGATTTGAGGTATTAAACCTAGTGAAAGTATTGATGATCTTTTAGTTTTTGGTGTATCTTCTCAGCACACATGGAATCAACTTGCTGAGTTCTTACAAACCACATGAATGGCAGTTACATAACCACGTGATTTCCACTCACTTTCTGTGTAAATTTGCCTATGGTCCATTATTTGATGATAATGTATAGTGTTTACCTTCGATTACAGTGTTTACCCAGTTATGCTTTAACTAACCTTTACATTTTGAGAGGTTATTGATTTAACTGCACATGAATTGCTCACAAAGCATTGGAAAAGTGTGAAAGGTGTGAAATATTTTATCCCAGGCATGTTCTGTTGAGGACTCCCTGCTTTAATCTGATACCCTGCTGACAGCTAATTCCTGGTAAAAGACCACTGATTGCAACAGGAGAGGCTTTGGCTTTCTTGTCAGTGATCACTGACTGTGTTCTCGTCAGTGATCGGGGTCAGAGTGAGTTTCACATTATCTCCATCGGTTCGAGTAGACCCCACAACAGATCACCAGCTACAAACCAAAACAAAACCCCTCTCCAGTAACCAGCTGTACCGGGCCAACGACCTCAACAGGTTACTGTAGGTTTAAACGACAAAGGGACATGCCTCATGCCTGTGAGCAGTGTTGTGCCTGAACACGTTCATTGAACAATAGTTCATGAACTCGTTCATATTTTGCACTAAATGTGCAATAAAACACGAAAGAAACTGTATTTCGCTACGATACTTGATTCAACCACTCTATTTCATCCTGGACAAACCACAAAGGGGGCTCAATGTTCAAAATACCAGAAAAAAACAAATAGCTCACAGCAACATATTGAAAAAAAGAACATTTTTTGGAACTCTGAACTTAGTTCAAAATTTTGAATTATGAACGTTTAACTGAACTAGTTCATTTTAAAATTTGTGAACTGAACTTTGAACTAGTTTACGTAGAAAGTGAACTTTCCGTATGCTGCCTGTAAGACCCAGCCCTGTCACTGACCCAGATAAAGAAAAGTTTACATTCAATCTCCGAGCCGGATCATGTTGAAAGTTCATCATTGTTGAAAGGAACCAGTGTGGCTTATCATTGAGAGAAGCGTGCTCAGGTATTATGGGAATGCGTCATGTTTTAAGATCTAGATAGGAAAAAGAAATGTGGTGCGTGTGTGTGTGTGTGTGTGTGTGTGTGTGTGTGTGAAACTTGACACTTGGCTCATCCCCACTTAAAAACGTAATTATTTATAAATAATCATCAAAATCAGGAGTAATTAGGTTCTTAGGCTTTGCTGCGTTTACTGTAGTGCAAAGTACTGTTCGGCAATGTGTGCGTGTCACATCATGGCCAATGTTGTGAACTTTAACCACTCCTTCACGGCAGGTTTGTACAGCTGTGAACAACAGTTGCTCGTGAACACCGGAATGCTTGAAGTTAAAAGTTAAAACAAGGTTCTTCTTCCCATGCAGGAAGTCCCAAGGAAAGTGTGTGTGTGTGTGTGTGTGTGTGTGTGTGTGTGTGTGTGTGTGTGTGTGTGTGTGTGTGTGTGTGTGTGTGTGTGTGTGTGTGTGTGTGTGTGTGTGTGTGTTCCCATACGGGACCTGTCTAACATATGGAATGTGTTCTGTACCAGGTGGACCAGACCGCTGCAGGCCTGCTGGCCCTGGGACTGCAGAGGGGGGATCGCTTGGGCATGTGGGGGCCCAACATCTACGAGTGGCTCCTGTATCAGTTTGCCACAGCCAAGGCCGGAATAATACTGGTGAACACACACAGTCTCATAACAGGCAGGACGTACCTGTGTATGAACCACAAACTCATCACAAAGCCCCAGAAACGTACAATTTGTTTTAAACCATGTCTTGATTTGGCAGAAATATTCGTTATGTGTGGCACGGTTCAAGTCCAGTCGGACGTTGTTTGTTCTCGCTCTCCAGGTGTCAGTGAACCCGGCTTATCAGGTTTCCGAGGTGGAGTATACGTTGCGAAAAGTCAGTCCTCATTTTTGAGTGTCTATAACAAGTGTAAAAATAGAGATAATAAAAACAAATAAGGAAATTGAGCGTAAATGAAACGTTGGTGTGCTCTGCTTCTCTCTGGATAGGTGGAATGCAATGCCGTGGTCTGTCCAACAGCCTTTAGGACTCAGCAATACGTTGAAATGCTGAGGAAGATCTGCCCAGAGATCGACTCCTGCACCCCAGGAGACCTTAAGAGCGCAAAGTACGGAGCCAGACTTTCAGATTTCCCTTTTTGTTGTTTTTGTTCAAAACCTAAAAATCGACAAATATGTTACATTCCACACCTATTATGGCCATGCATTCTGTATCAGGGCCAAACCCCGATCATGTTTTCTCTATTGTAAATACATGACAAGCTACATGACCCCTCTGATCCCACTTGGACGGAGCTACCAGCACGCCCTGCTGACCACACCTCCCCTCCGCCCCCAGGCTCCCTCACCTGAGGTCGCTGATCGTCACGGACAGCCGCAACCCCGGGATGTTCCACGTGGACGACGTGAGGCAGGCGGCCGGCAGCGAGCACTCCCGGCTGCTCCAGGACATGCAGAAGAAGCTCTGCTTCGACGACCCAATCAACATCCAGTTCACCTCGGTAACCACGGCGCCCCTTCAGGCGTTGAGCAGCGGCCATCGTCTTTAACGTGGAGCCATTTGTTTCACAGCGGTCATATTAGTAAAATATCTGTGTAACTAACTAACTGAAGAAATAAACCCTTCAAAAATACCCTTCGTCAGCCAATCAGAATGCTGCTGACTCAGCAGTTTTTGGGAAGGAAAATGATATGCAGTTCTGATTGGTGGGCCTACTATGATTTCACAGAGGTCGAGTAATAGTAATTCAATGAGACTAATTTCAAATGACAGTAAAATTGACCAATCATATCTTCCCTCTAAATTGGTTTGATTTTTCGTTTTGCACCTTGGGCCATTGTCTATTTGTCTATATACTTTACTGATTGCACACACAGCTTGTGTGATGGTTAAATTATTTGTCAGGAGGATTTGCATTCTGCAAAGATTATTAAAGTGCAATCAATCAGTTAAGATAGCTGTTTTTAATTTTCGTGATAACTCTCACTCTCTCTATGCTCTTTGCTCGTTGCATTGCTCAGGCTGGACTAGTGTATTCATGTTTCAGAGAGCTCGAATTGTCCTGGGTAACTTCTGCAGAACTATAGAGAGAGGACACAGTAAACTAAGCTGGTGGTCTGCTTTTTTCTTGAAGGGGAAGGGGGGTCAGAGGGCCAAGGTTTAAGAGTCACGGTTTGTGACTGATTAATAGAAACAATGTGCACCTAGGTTACATTTTTTGAAGAAGCCAATGGCTTCTTGGTTGGTGATCCATTAACATCCATTAAATTCCAAACCAGTGTTTAGCAACTCCAATAGCTTTTTATTTGTTTTGTCCAACACAAGTAAGCGGATGCAATTTCCCCTGGACAGGAATTTCCCTCCAATAGTTCCCACAAACAAACAAATCCATAAGCTTTGATTCTGTGTTGACCCGCCGCTCCTAATGCCCTCAGGCTGAGAGGCAGGCAGGGAGAATCCCTGACGGTTCAATGTCCTGGTCATGAGCACAGGGGTTAGTTTTCGATCAAACAGTGGATTTCTTTCTTGCTTCCACCTACTGATTGCAATGGGCTGGCCCAGTGGGGAAAAGCCACATCTGTGTCGCGTTCTACATACATTCATACAACAAGTAGAAAAAAAACAACCATTATGCTTACCCTCGTGGCTTATTGAAATGTTTTTCTGCAGTCAGAAGTTATCACACTGCTTAAAATGCAGCCACCATCTTCAGCCAACTGCCCGTGGCGTGTGCACACCGCGAGAGGGGGGGAGTTGAACTAAGATCATGGCTGATTTACATCTGGACATAGACAAAGTCACAGATTGACCTGGGGCCCAATCCTGTAATTGTCACAACTGGTCTTCACAGCACACTTCCGATCACAGGTTTTGACAAATACTGTATATGTCATAATATACAATATCTACTTTAAGATCTCCATTTTACATAAACCCTTTGTTGTTGTCAATGTCTTGCTTGTTGAATTTCATTTCAACCGTAAAATATATTATCCACACTCAAGAGTGTTAACTTAATGTCTGAACTGTCTAGTGAGTGGTGGGATTGGATCTGTGTTGAAACCTAATGTGTGTGTCTCCAGGGTACCACTGGGATGCCCAAGGGAGCCACATTGTCCCACCACAACATCATCAACAACGTCTGCATCTTTGGCGTTCGCATGGGATACACCTGGAAGGTGAGTTCACTACAAACAAAACTCCCTGCATGGAATTCTTAATAATGATAATATAGATATCATAATTAAATGATTATTGGAATTGGGGCAGGATTAGGTCAGACCCGGAGCATTACGTTACTGTGTTCAGATCCCGATGACCAACCACTACCTGCTGTCAGTGGCTTTGGATAGAGCCTGAATAACTAAAGGGTCCTTCTGCTTTGCGGTCCTAGCCCAAGGTTCGGATATGTCTGCCCGTGCCCATGTACCACTGCTTCGGCTCGGTGGGCGGGGGGATGTCTATGGCGGTGCACGGCACTTCCCTGGTCTTTCCTACTGCTGGCTACGACGGACGGGCTAACCTGGCTGCTGCTGAGAGTGAAAAGTAGGTTATGATTATTATTACCAGCGTGAATGGAGTTTTGAAGTTTGGAGAAACTCTGTGGGAGGAGTTTGGAGAGACTCTGTGGTAGGAGTTTGAAAAGACTCTGTGGTAGGAGTTTGGAGAGACTGTGGTAGGAGTTTGGAGAGACTGTGGGAGGAGTTTCGAGAGACTGTGGGAGGAGTTTGGAGAGACTGTGGGAGGAGTTTGGAGAGACTGTGGTAGGAGTTTGGAGAGACTAGATAAGGTGGCAAATCCTTACCATGTAGACTGACCACTGTAAATAAAATACACTTAAATCCCCTTCTGAAAGCTTCATCCCCTTGTGCAGTTGAGTTTTCTTTTGGTAGAATTAAGAACAAGAAGTTCTGCTATAACACAGAGCACTGCTGGATCACGGGTTAGCCTCAAAGAGGATCTGGATAACCATTGCCCAAAGTGAAAAACCACACAAACCACCCAAGGTATTCTTAACAACGGTAGTGAAACTCTTCCACTGGCGTATTGTCAGATAAAAGAAGAAAGGAACTCAGATTATACAAGGGAACTCTCGAAGCAGGGCTGTGTCAGCATTCTCCGCACAACATTCATTATGGAACTATTGCTTACCACCCTCATGTTAACATATGTTTATATGATGGCGTTTGTCTTCACCCCTATAGGTGCACCTTCATCTATGGCACGCCAACCATGTATGTGGACATGCTTTCCCACTACACGCCCGCAAAGTACGACTTATCCTCAGTGGAGGCAGGTGAGGTAAAAGTTACATTAAAAATCGTAGATTTATCTGTGTCTTGTATTTGTATCATAATGGGGCCCCAAACATTCCAGACTATCAGAAATGAGGAACATAGGATAAAGAGCATGAATATTACAACCTCCCAAAAGGGTGAGCTAATGTTGGCCCTAGCACAGGGCGCAAAGGTTTGAAACGGTTTGGTAGGGAGGGATTCACCATGCGCTGATGCTTATTGAAGAAGCAGTCCAAAAAGACTATCAAATGATAAGTTTTCCTAGCAGAACACCTTCGGTGGGGGGGGGGGGGGGGGATGTTTTTCTCCTTTGTAGGATGTTTCCATATTGTAAATTAAAAATGTAAATGGCCTGCATTTATATAGTGCTTTTCTAACCTATTGGCCACTCAAAGCTCTATACAATATTGCCTCACATTCACCATCCAAGCACACATTCACACACCGACGGCGGCGGAGTCAGCCATGCGAGGCGACAGCCAGCTCGTCAGGAGCAGTTAGGGTTTGGTGCCTTGCTCAAGGACACCTTGACACACCCAGCTAGGAGGAGCCGGGGATCGAACCAGCAACCTTCAGGTTACCAGCCGACCCGCTCTATCTCCTAAACTACTGCCGCCCCAATCTTAATCTTTCATAGCTTGTTGACCTGTTTTAGCATATCTTCACGTCCGTGAATCAGAGAACTATAAATGTAGGCTGATTTTAAATGTATTGATCTTCAGATCAGAGTTCATCGACTCAATGTTTCTTTTCTTGTGTTGCGTTGCAGGCATCATGGCTGGCGCCCCTTGTCCACCTGAGGTTGTGAGGGAAGTCATTTCAAAGATGGGCATCAAACAGATTACAGTGAGTCAAATAGCCCAGTTTATTCAGCAGCTGTGTTAAATGATTTTCATTATTTTATTATTATTATTTTGTATTAATGGATCCATGGCGAACCATTAAATCCTCAAGTTTATCTTGCTGATGTAATACACAGTTAGCATCCAACCTAGTGACAGGCTCCAAATATCCAAACACTGACCTCATGTTAAAACCACGCGACCCCAAGACCATCATACAGCTACATCTTCTAGTAGTACGGTTACCCTCAAGAGAAAACCTCTGAGACAGTGTATCGTAGGCTGATCCACTATAAATAGCAGGAGTGTGTTAGTTCCCTAGAGACTGGTGGGGAATGCAGAGACCAGTATGGAGGCCAGAGTAGGGGTCAGGGGTCACGTGGTGTGATAGGATCAAGCTGGGCTCCCATTGGAGGAACTCAGGGCAAACAAACATGGCTGCCTGACTGAATGTTGGAAGTTTCAAAAATGTCTGGTAATGAAAGACATAGAATGAAAGTTGTTTTTGCTGTATGTGCAGTCTCTTGTAAAGAACAACCTTAAATCCTGCTCTTACACTCCAATGCTCGTGATGTTAAAACAATGATCAATCTACCACATCGCTCATCATTTTCAGCTGGGCTACGGTACGACGGAGAACAGCCCTGTAACTTTCTGTGGGGACCCCCTCGACAACGAGGAGAGGAAGGTGGAGACGGTGGGATACATCATGGACCATGTAGAGGTATGAGCGCCGTAGTGGGTTAGGGTCTCCAGCATCAAAACACAGTGAAATACATGACGATGATGTTGGAAACGTTAGACCACTTGGACCACCTTTTTTTTTCTATTAATAAAACCAGGCAAGCATCCCACTCTGCTACGTACCCAACAAGGACTTACACTTGGCCGAATCCAAAAGCTAAGCAAAACAAAAACTAACCCCCTGGGGGGTCATGGGGGAGGAGTCAGGACCAACTAGTTCTGGAGGCAGATCATAAACATTCAGATGCTGTTTTTTTCTAATGATTTTACTCAAGAAGAAAGTTATTTATTTATTTATATATATACACACATAGTTAGTTGTTGGTGCATATGTATCTTCTTGAGATCTGGATTTCTGTGATAACGCCCTGGTTCCTGTAATCATATTTATACATTTTGTAAGTTTGGGCCAACTCTTACTTAATAAGGAAATTTATCTAATTTGCAATAAATTCAGGTTAATAAATTCATTCAGATTTAAGATGAATATATTATATAGCAAACTGGGGTAAAACTAAGTCGATACAAGTAGGAAATTCAAGTGACCAATTTAATGAAACACTTGTGTAACTTTCATTTGGTTCGCTGCTGCAGGCGAAGGTCGTGAACCCTTCCACTGGGGCGATCGTTCCGCTGGGGAAGACCGGGGAGCTGATGATCCGGGGTCACTGTGTGATGCTGGGCTACTGGAACGACGAGGACAAAACCAGGGAGTGCATCTCCCCGGACGGCTGGTACAAGACCGGGTGAGTGCCGACAGGTGGTCCGTCCGTCTCATCATTTCAGGTTAACCATGTTTTCATGAGCCTGAATGAAACCATTGATCTCACACCACAAAATTGAAAAGTAAAGAAATTAAGATCCCTTCTCTAAAGTGTTTGTTTGTTCGTTTGTGTGTGTGTGTGTGTGTGTGTGTGTGTGTGTGTGTGTGTGTGTGTGTGTGTGTTTGGATATTGTGCAGGGATATTGCCAGCCTGGACGGCTACAGCTACTGCCGTATTGAGGGCAGAATTAAGGACATGATCATACGCGGCGGAGAGAACATCTATCCAGCAGAGATCGAGCAGTTCCTCCACACGCATCCCAAAGTCATGGACGCCCAGGTAGTGCTGCCCATCAGCCAGTCGGGTCCAGGGAGCTCCCACTGGGTAGAATGCTTATAGGGCAGCAGTGGGTCAGGGGTTTGACTGGCAACCTGATGGTTGCTAGTTCGATCACTGGCTCCTCCTAGCTGAGTGTCAAGGTGTCCCTGAGCTAGACACCCATGTGTGTGAATGGTTGAATGTAAGGCATTAATTGTAAAGTGCTTTAAGTGGCTACTGGTTAGAAAGGCGCTAGCAAAGGGTGAAAGGGACTTTTATCTCTGTGTTCGCAGCGGAGACGGTGAAAGGTTGTTCATATGTATTCTCCAACTATACCCCAGGTGGTTGGTATTAAGGACCAGCGGATGGGAGAGGAGGTCTGCGCCTGCATCATGCTCAACGAAGGGCAGGAATGCACCGCAGAAGAAATCACAGCGTTCTGCAAGGGCCAGGTAAGATAATTGAAACTTCTGGTTCAGATGGTCCTACATGATCGGGCAAAGAACCTTCTGAAGTCATAGCTAAAATATTGTCATATTTCTTATCTGGTGCTGTCAGATCGCCCATTTCAAGATCCCAAGATACGTGATCTTTGTAGACCGCTACCCGCTCACCGTGAGTGGAAAGGTAAGTTCCTTCAGGACCATTTTTATAAGACACAGCATTGTTCTGATTTTCCCCTTAGGTACAGATTGCTCAATAGATGCAGTGAAGTATAGCTCCCTGGTTGGTGTTCCTTTTGTAAATTGATTTCAACCTGGAGTTAGCCGTCCTTGCAGTTCATGTGCAACACATAAGGTCATGGCCGCTACCATTTAACACTTAACTCTTACTTACGTAACTGTCCGAATGATTAATGAGACGCCCCTCTGAAGTAGGCAGTCTGAAAACTCTACATCATTTAAACGAGTTTAAAAACAACCGTACTGTTCAGTAAATAAGTTATAAATAAACAGAGACTCAAGTTAACATATACTCAGTATACGCTTATCTTCTCAGAAGAGGGCTTAATCACAACAGGAGTAGGAAGGACTTCCATCATATCTTGCTGGAGGTTGACTAATTCGGGCGTCATAAATTCAGCTGTGCGATAATATCGTATCACTTTGCCATCCCTCATGTTAAGTAGGGCAGATGTCAAGGACTAATAGGTTATTGACTATATCAAGATGTAGCCGTTTCTAGGCTATAGCCTAAAACCGCCATAAACGCCTTCCCCTCAAACACTTTGTTTTGATTCACCCCTCTTTTTCAGGTTCAGAAG
This sequence comes from Pollachius pollachius, assembly GCF_949987615.1. Taxonomy (NCBI): domain Eukaryota; kingdom Metazoa; phylum Chordata; class Actinopteri; order Gadiformes; family Gadidae; genus Pollachius; species Pollachius pollachius. The sequence continues at coordinate 14,718,698 of NC_136952.1, read as the reverse complement.
TACAAACTAAGCGAGCAGGTTGAGAAGTTGCTGGGACTTTGAGGACAGATGGAACAGCTTCTTCCTGTTCTGTTACCAAAGGAGTTCTCTATGGAAAGAGTTCAGGAGTCACCCATTGCATCAGGACATTTTTAATGCAATATTTTAACCGTCCAAAATAATTATCAAGCCGTCCAATGAGGGACAGATAAAGCTGTTTGTGATGATAAACAGGAAGTGCAAACCAAAGTTTTAAACAGAGTAATAAACACAATACCACCTTGAATATTAATATTAATGTTTAGATGGCATTAAACAGTCTTCATGACTATTTTAAATGTATATTATAAATATATGTTAACTTTTATTTGCAATCTTTACATTGTCAGTCCTTTACGAGTTCACTCAATAAAAACAATGTTGAAATATTTTAATCCTGACATTTAATTTCACTGGAATACATGTATAGAAGAATGTAGCCAAACACAGCTTTTAAGACCATTCATTTAAAATGACGTTTAGTTGGGAAATAAATCTTTAATATTAATAAGAAAATCGTCCTGCAGAGAAGGCTGCTTTGTCGCCCTCCTGTGGCAAATAATCACATTGACTGCTCCAGTCTTACCCCATTACAACAACCCAAAGTAACAACTGATTCAGTATTCACTTGTTCATTTAATGTTTGACACAATAGAGTAGCCTGCCATTTTTCAAAAGTAAAAACTAAATGAAAAATCTTTTTTTTTTTTGCAATTCTTTAAATATCAAAATACCAAAAACATGCACAGTTTTAATAAGTAACAAAACCCAAACTAGGTTCCTCTCGCAGAGAGATGATTCACTCTCCCATAAAAAGGAAGAAAACCACCCGGCTGCATGGAGACAGCACCCCAGTGATACAGCACCCCAGGGACACAGCACCCCAGGGAGACAGCATCCCAGGGATACAGCACCCCAGGGAGACAGCACCCCAGGGAGACAGCACCCCAGGGAGACAGCACCCCAGGGAGACAGCACCCCAGTGATACAGCACCCCAGTGATACAGCACCCCAATGATACAGCACCCCAGGGAGACAGCACCCCAGTGATACAGCACCCCAGTGATACAGCACCCCAATGATACAGCACCCCAGGGAGACAGCACCCCAGTGATACAGCACCCCAAGGGACACAGCACCGCGTCTTAAGGGCCTGAGTCCGCGGGCAGCGGGATCCCCAGCACCGTCTGCGGGCCGCCCGGCATGGCCTGCTGTGCCCGGGCTACCTGCGGCCCCGTGCAGCAGTCCTGCAGGAACACGCAGGCCAGGTTCCGCAGACGGGGGCTCTCCGACAGGGAGAAGCGCAGCATGCACTGCACCACGGCCGGCCCCGTGACCTGGGGCCGCGACGCCGGCGTGGTCAGGTTCATGAGGGTGGTGATGGCGGAGAGGACGATCTCCTCCCTGCGGCCGGAGAGGCAGGCGGTGACCAGTGGGATCCCTCCACTCTCCAGGATGAGGTCCCGGCACTCGCGGTCCATGCTGAGGTTGCATAATCCACCTTGGAACGCAGCACGGGGAACATACAGAGCAGCTGTTGGGTGAATGCTTCAAATGAAACCGTTTGATATCAGAGGTTGAGGATGTACGCTAGTGGAATACATTACATAAAATGTACTTTATTCATTACAGATGGGGAAGTAGTGAATACACATATGTATACTAGGGATTCAGTATTGTGTGTGCTTCTCTCTCACCCATTCCAAACTCGACAAAGTTCTCGTTATCTTCGGTGAGCATGTCCAAAAAGAGATCAGTCACCTGTAGCATCCTCAAATCTTCCATGTTTTTCGGGTCGTACGAAAAGTTGGCCAGGTTTGCCAAGACTTGCTCCTTTGCCTCTATAACAAATATGACATTCAAATGTGAGAGAGGTTGAGCACATATTAGTACGTAGTTATACACAGATTAACTTAATATTCGTTTTGGAGATGTTTCTTGTTCTGTTGTTCACGTTCAATAAACAGGAAATTATCAGAATGTGTTATATACTATTTCATATACAAAACCAAGTAGCACATACCATCATTATCAGTGTCTTGAAATTCAGTTACCAGCGTTTGCAAATAGTCAAACCTATCAGACCGGTCAGAGGAGCGCTTCCTGGACATTTTTATAAACGATGTTCATAATCAGATTGAAGACTTTTTAGGTCAAGGAATTATCAAATAAAACTACTCAATTGTAAACAAATAACAACGTCCTGTATCGGGCGGAAGCAGCGTGACGCACTAGTCCGTCACTGAAACTTGTTGGCGGAACCATGTCACGAACAAGTTTCCGCGCTACAATACTATGGAAATCATGGATAACCTCAAGCAATATGTTGGCTCTAAATGTACTCGACCATTCTTCTGACATTATACTATTTATAGAAAATATTGTCTCACATAATTTTACCTCAAACCTTTTATAAGAAAAGTGGAACGGAAGTCGTGGTTGATCTTTAGCGGCGAGAAAGGTCAACGTGACAACTGTGTGGGGGGCGTGTGTGTGTGTGTGTTGTGTAACTTTGCCACTGTGTGTATGGTTACTTTGAACGTAATTGAAAGGCTATATTGTAGTATTTTGTTGTGCAATTTACAATGAATCCCCCACAGTTGTCCGCTGGGAAACGTCTCGCTAAACCGATTTTGTTTGGGACGCTGATCATAGGACTGACCACTGTCTTCTACAACAGGTATGGGTTTTTAGCTCCTCATTGACTGGGTCGCGTGGATAATGTGATGATAATTAATTGTTGTAATGACAGCTATCCAGGTGGAAATAGTCATGTACATTGTTCTGGTTAGAGTATGGATAGGTTTAGTTTACTGATAGGGTTTGGTTTTAAGGTCAGGGTTTAGTTTAAATGCTGGTTTTAAGGTTTTGAACTTTTGGTTAGGGTTTTCCTCTGGTTTCAGGGTTATATTTTAAGGGGGAGATTGTTGTCGGGCTGGGTTTTGGTTTTAGGGTAAGGTTTTGGTTTGAGGGTCAGGGTATGCTTCTAGTCTCAAGGTTTGGTTTTAAGGTCAAGTTTGTTCATGGGTTGGGTTTGGTTCCAAGGATCCCAGTACGGGCCCCAAAGTGCCATGGACCACAGGGTCCAGGTTCCCGAAAAACCCAGAAGGACCTCAGGCGGGGACTGAAGTCCTTGGGACCCAGGACATCTGGGGACTGAAGTTAAACAAAAGGAATGTCTGTCTTCTGTGCCATATAATTGATGTCGGTATATCTTATGTCATTTATTATTGGTATCCTCCCCCAGCAATATGTTCTTCGGGGACGTGGAAGAGCTCAGAGCCAAGGAGCGGGCCCGCAATGATGCAAAGCTGCAGGAAGTCCTGGAAAGGAGACAGAAGCAGATAGAGCACCTGATGGAGAAGAAAGGAGGAGCTTGAGTCAAAGTTCCCATGTCCTGTTGGAGACCATTCCTAGAACTCTAATCAATTGCTTTTCAAAATGGACAAATTGATTGATGGCGAAATCGAAATTAAAGTGTGATCAATGTTGCCCAGGAGTATCCGATAGGGAGCAATGTTCACTCCATCAATTTGTAAAGGGAGCAAACAATGTATTAGCTGTTCGAGCTCTGCATGCATGGAATTGAGTCCCTTAAAAGTCATGCAAGAGAGTATTGTTGTAAGATGAATTAATTGTTTTTTCAATTTCGTTTTTTTCCTTTTTCACCTCATTATGTATGAATTGAATTATTTCCCAGTTCTAAAACAATGATGTAAATGGATTGTAGGATTTGATAAAAAAATATTTAATGAACATTGGATTGAAAAAACGTAAATAGTATAGGATCACAGCAACCCTACCACTCTGCTGGGAATATCACTGGATGAAAAGAGTGATAATATAGTAGTACTCACCTAAACGTCATTGGATCTCAAAATAGTATTCTAGCTAAACAACGTCTGTATGAAGGAGTCAGGCTGTGAAGTGGTTCCAATGAAGTCCATGATTCTTTTAACTTTAGAAAGTCTGAATGAAGGGGAATCCTTCTATTAGGGGTCGTTTGTCAAATTTTGCTGCTCAAAAAACTACTTCACTTGTTCCAGATTGAGCTTGAGTGTTGCTTAATTTTTCCTATATTTAGCAAATAAACGCCTCACCAAAATGCACTGCAAATTTCCGTGTCCCTTTTTTTTAAGTAAAACTTTACAAACTGTACCCCATATCCTGGGGCCAGACGTTCAGTCACATGTATGTCTATTCGCAAAGGATGTAGATAGCATACACTTCAAAAATGAGATACAGAAACGCAGTGTATCGCATTCTATGGTATCGTCTTTAATAGGAACCTACGAATTAATAGGGATTAAATTGTAATTTAAGGACGGGATAATAGCGTATTGGTGTATGACTGGAGCAGGTATACGAAGAATGCGGGGTTTTAAATAACCACATGAGGGCGACACTGAGGCCTTTCTCAGCAAGGAATCTACCAAAGGAATTTCTGTTATTGGCAACAATCAGCCTCTGCTTTATAGATTTATGCAAAAGCACATCCAAATAAATGTACTAAATTATCTACAGCTCACACCTAGTCTAAGATAAATAAATAAACGACACAAATATCCTGAACAATGGCAAATTATTTTGGTGTAACTGGCAACTGGTTTGCTAACTGGGAGCATTCCTCTCCCTTTGATTATTTAAATTTCAGTGGTTTCTCAAGAGCAAGACATTGAAAACTGACGGGAACTATTATTTAGTGCTGTATGAGAAAAATGTTGGAATCACATCTCGATCCAAAATAGAAACCCAAGGAATCCAAAGTGTGGAGTCCAGAGCCGTGAGCCAGGAGCCCTTGTTTGTTTTGATCCGGGCCCCTAAGAGCTATTCCTGGTCTTAAACTCCAGGTCTAGACGACATGCGATCCTGCTGCCCAGCGCCAGGTATGTAGACGTTGCATGTACCTTGGTGTGTGTGTGTGTGTGTGTGTGTGTGTGTGCGCGCGCGCGCGCGCGTGCGTGTGTGTCGGTCTGAATGGAATTTATAGGCAAAAAAATGTATATCTGTTTCTCAGTTTGATGAAAAAAAGGTAAACACATGTTCAACTCTGATAACGTATTATAAAAGTGGATTAAATAGTTTGGTTTGCAACACCTGGGTCTAATCACAATCGTTCCTGGATTCTTCGGAAATTCTCTGTTTATTGTTGCAACCATTATTTTGGGTGACGGTTCAAATATTTCTAACATTTGCAGCACTGCTCTGTATATTCAAAGTCCCGATACAATGCCATGGGCGCCTCCTGGAATCTCTCCGTCTAGACCTGGTGACAGAACAGGAAGAAGAGGGAAAATACGTGTTAGCTTCTTACATTCCAATAAGAAATCATTTCCTTTTTCTTTCCTCCAAATCTAAGCAATCTCTCCACCTACTCACTTAGTTTGATCTTCTGAATCTTATCGAGTTGAGGGGAAAAAGTGTGATTCTGTGAATTCAAACATTTCGACAATTGAACATCTCGGATGCAGAACATTTTCTTTCCATTAGCGAGACTATTCTCCATGTCCTCCGATTTAAATCCAAATGAAATAAATATATGATGATTACATTGAACTACTTGATCAATGTACGTAACTAGGATTATATTTTTACACATTAAACACACTAAAATAAATAGAAAAAGGGCTATATGACACACATATACACCTCAAAACAATTCATATGCAACAAATTCCTAAATAATAATAATATTAAAGTCCCAGTATCTGTGGCTGTCGCAGATCTGTAATCATTTTATTCAGCCTCAATGAAATGATACGCTGGCCTACCTGTCCATCTACCTACCTACCTACCTGCACTCACATGCCCATGCACTCATTGCGCCCGGCAGGAGTCTTCCACAAGGCTTGGCAGACCAATTGCTGTCCCGTGTTTTGGGGGAGTGGCTTTTGAGGTAGGCCTGTAAAGGATATTTTCTTTTGAAAATAGTTTACTCTGGCTGGTTTCTCTAAATTGCCTAACCTAGCTTTAAGAAAGTAAATGCAAATATTAAAATGAACAAGAAATGACAAAATGTGAAACACATTGATTGAATTGCAACCATAATTAGTAATAGTTTTATTTAGTTTTGCTTAACTTTGGTTAAGATTAATACTGTGAACGTTTTAGTGGGTTATGGTGCTGTTCCACGCAAGAACAGCACCATATATGTAGGTGTAGTGCACATACTGATGCACACACTGTTCTGTTTAAGGTCCATCTGATTTATGTTTTCCTGGTGGACGGAAAAGGAGATGCAGGAGAGAAGCAATTGCTGTGAATGTCTACCCGGACATTTCTTTATCGAAGATGTGACATTCCCAATAAAATGCTAAATTTCTTGAGCAAACTCTAGATTCCAGTTATCCTGGGTGGAGAGATGGGCCCCCCCAGAAATCCATCCATCTGGGTGGCCATGGCAGTCGGGGGCCAGAGCCAAGGGTTAGAGGCCGGTAGGGCGCAGAAGCATGTCCTCATCACCTCCTCCATCTATCCACCTAAAGCCCCTCAGCGCTGGGTGCTGGAGGGGCTCCGCTGTATAACCCAGCATTCCTTGCAGCGACACACCTTGAGCATAACCTTGAACATAACTCTGTGGCTCCTACCTTTTCCATCCTGAACTACGGAAACCCAATAGCCCCAATCGCCTCAGCGCGTCCCGGGGTGCACCACAGAGAGCCTTTATATAAGAGTCCACTCCTTACATAAAGAGGCAAAAAAAATAAGCATAGAATTAAACGTTGGCATCTAAGAACCTTCACTTCTCTGCGAGACGGGGAAGAAAAACGGAGAAAGAGAGAACCTTTCCAATTGTTATGACTTGAAACACCTTGCCAAACATCTGGAAGATATTTTAGTTTAAAAAACACAGTGTGTCTCTGTTTCCTGACACCAGACTGGCAAACAATAGCAATGCCCGACCCGGCGTCTCCATGTACCAAACCTATTGTCCTTGACAGACAAGGGGACATGCTCCTCTGATCTGTATAATACTAATGCATGTATAACAAATGACATGATATTGTCACTATTCAGATGGTTATGCAGATTGTTAACATATATGTATTATATTGCATTCTACAGTTTTATCTATACCTATGAATATCAATTATTTTATTCTATTTAATTATTCCTATTGGTATGTTTTATGTCAGGGAACAGTCACCTGTTTATTATAGTTTTGAATCCTGATAAGACACCTAACTTCCTTTTATTTTCGATGTCCGAAACCTGTAAGAGCCCTCCTCAGGTTTCTTTGCCTCCCTTCAAATAAATGTTATAAATAGTGCTGTGTTCTGTCGACTTGCCGCCCTCGTCTCAAAGCGTCTCACTGCACCGCTCTGCTTCTCTCAAAGTCACACAACCTTCTCTCCGCTTTCTCACATACCCACCAGTTCACCTTTTGCCTCTACCCTTCTCTCCTTCTCTCTCTCTCTCTCTCTCTCTCTCTCTCTCTCTCTCTCTCTCTCTCTCTCACACCCTCTCCCTCTGCAACGGGCTCGGCTTTTCCTTTTAAAAAAGATCTTTTTCACAGCAGGTTGTTGTCCGAGCTCAGACCGCCCGTCCGCTCCGGGGTAACGGACGACTTTGCAGCCTGTTGGCGTTTCTGCGATCGCCAGGTGAGAGGCATGTGTTCGGTGTCTTCCTTACTGCTGCTGGGGAGCTGTCTCCTGGTGCTGGCGCCCACGGCCCAGGCAGCCCCGGCGACATGCCCCAGTCAGTGCCACTGCCACGGGGACCTCCAGCACGTCATCTGCGACAACGTGGGCCTGAAGAAGATCCCCCGGGTGTCGGAGGCCACCAAGCTGCTCAACATGCAGAGGAACCCCCTGGGAAGCCTGCCCACGGGCTCCTTCAGCGAGAGCAAGGGCCTGGTGTCACTGCACCTGCAGCACTGTCAGATCCGCGAGGTCGCCGGCCAGGCCTTCAAGGGGCTCAAGAAGCTCGTCTACCTCTACCTGTCCAACAACGACATCGCCAGCATCAAGCCCGGCGCCTTCGAAGACCTGGCGGAGCTCACCTACCTCTACCTGGACGGCAACCGCATCGCCGACCTGCCCAAGGGCGTGTTCGCGCCCATGGTCAACCTGTTCATCCTGCAGCTCAACGACAACCGGCTCCAGGAGATCCGGCCGGGGACCTTCACGGGGGCCAAGGACCTGCGGTGGCTGCACATGAGCGGCAACCAGCTGAGCGCCCTGCAGCCGGGCTCTCTGGACGACGTGGAGAACCTGGCCATCCTGCACCTGGACCGGAACAGGCTGACCTCCTACCCCCTCGCCGCCATGAGCAAGCTGAGGGTGGTGGAGGAGCTCACGCTGGGCAGGAACCCCATGAGGAACATCCCGGACCTCGCCTTCCAGAGCTTCGGACGCTACATGGAGAGGCTGCACCTGGATAACATGGGTCTGATTAAGGTAGGCTGTGGAGATGAGATGGAGACCATGAAATGTAGGATCAGAGATATTGTGTTATAATAGGTATTTTCACCATGGGCCGACCTTGACATATTGTACAGACCCTTTCAATTGTGTATAAGAAACACAATCTGTGGCAATCAGTCGCAACCGAAAATATTGGTTTATGTATTTCAAATATTTTGAAGGGATGAAACCTTCACTGGTGTAAAATTTCAAGTGATCAGTATAGCACCTAAAATCTTTTAATTATCCAAAAATGTGTATCTCATTTGAGAGCGACCATTTGTGTGACTTGGGCAAACATCTCCTTTTCCTTTCCCACAGAAATATTTACAAAATATGCAAATGTGCCACATGTGACCACAACCTTTAACCTCTCCCAGGCCACGGTGTGCTGTTAGCAGCCCATGTAGTTAACCCCAGGGCACGGGGTAACAATGACACATACCGATTGCATGGTTTATGTATTAATAGAATGATGGAACCATGCCAGAATGGTAAATACTTATTTTTGAGCATCGTTCCAGCATTAACGATAGAACAGTAAGTATATGTATTTAACCATCAATTGTATCCATCAGTGGTCTCCCTCTGTATTTTGTCTCAGGACACAATCTTTGAGTTGTTACAACTCTCCAGTTTAGAAGTCAAAATAAAGAGCTCTACCACCACAGCATATCATACCTCCAGAGATGAGGCTGCGACTGCACAGCAAACAGCCAACTCTCCGGCTGTTTATTCAGCACCTACATTTCTACATTGAACAGCGTACAGTAAACGCTCTGTGTCTCGGTCGCCGTGCCATTCATGTCTCATTTCAGAGCATATTTGAGGTCGATCCGATACTTGCACGAACCTTTTGCCACACTATTGAGACATCGGAGACGGGGGTGGAAATTGTGAAATAACAAACTCTCTGGGAGCTTGGTAAATGTGTGAGAACCAGGTGGTGGTAACAGTAGGGGATGTGGGTGGGGTTGGTTGGTGGGAGGGGGGCGCTGGTGGAGCAAATACAGTCAGATGGATTAAGCCAGTTTCGAGGCCAAATGCGAGTGTTACTAGGTTGTTTTTATTTGCTGGACTCTGGCCAAGCATGTCCCAGGCTATTTATTGCACAAGGTGTTATTTTCAGCTCTGTGTGTGCTCTCCTATCGCCTCGGAGGGACTTGTAAACAGGTCAGCAGAGGTTAGCAGACAGGTAAATAGAGTGCGACGGAGGGGAGGGGAGGGGGGGGGGGGGCGTGTTCCATGTCCCACGATGAAGCCAGTATATTTAGCCCGGCAGTGCCCTCTGTGAATGGACAATTGGGCCCTTTGCAAGCCTTTCCTGGCAGAGGAGTGGACCAGAGAGGGAGGAGAGAGAGAGAGAGACAGAGAGAGAGAGAGACAGAGAGAGAGAGAGAGAGAGAGAGAGAGTGAGAGTGCAGGAGAAAGAGAAAAACAACCTACCTATGCTGGAAGTCATCCATCTTCCACTACTTTAATACCTCCACCTCTCCTCTAATGATCTCCTCCAGCCTTCACCTCCTCTAATGTTCTCCTTTCACCTACCATGACTCCACCTCTCCTCTTATGTTCTCCTTCAGCCTCCACCTCCTCTAATGTTCACCTTCAGCGTACCCTGCCTCCACCTCTCCTCATATTTACTCCAGCCACTGCAGTGGAAATTTCCAAAGCACAAGTGGACAGCTGCTCAACTGCGGGGAGAATTGAAGACGACGATAAATCAAAGGCCCGTTCAGAGCACACCTTCCTCTGCCTCTTTAGGAACATCAAAGCTGACAGGATGAAGACTGTTTAGGAGGTGATGGTCTGCAGCTCTGCTCTGAAGCCAAATGGCCAGAGCTTAAGTAGCTCACCGTGCTGAATACTTTTGTGTATAGCTCCCCTACAGTGCTGGGCCTTGGCACAAACACAGGCTGCACCTTAGGTGGAAATTCAGGAGCTCTGGTTTGCTTGGATGTATATCAAACATCGTCTGCGAATGTGGCCTCGAACCATGCCCATTTTTCACAGCTGCACAGATACATCATGAACTACAAACGATAGGGTCGACATCCCCGGAGGACAAAGGTGAAGATGCGTACATTAAGGTCCAATGCGTTTCTGTTGGGGTCCTCAGTTCTCAGACGGTGCGTTCACCGGCGTGACGGCGGTCAAGTCCCTGCACCTGGAGGGCAACAAGCTGAGGACCCTGCCCAGGAGCCTGGAGTTCAGCACCCTCACCAACCTCACCCTGGCCCAGAACCCCTGGACCTGCTCCTGCACCCTGGCCCCGCTCCGACGGTACCGGGGACACGGCAAACACGTACACAGGCCATACACAACACCGTACACATGCCATACACACTAGACACGTACCGTACACAGGCCATACACAACACCGTACACATACCATACACACTAGACACGTACCGTACACAGGCCATACACAACACTGTACACATACCATACACACTAGACACGTACAATACACACTAGACACGTAACGTACATAGATTATACACATACCATACATAGACTATACTCGTACCGTACATATACTATACATGTATCTACACAGGTACCATAAATGTACTATAGTTGTAGGGGGTAGCACAGTGGCTTGGTTGGGTCTTCAGGTTTTTGGTTTGAATCCAGTGTTCATATCATACTTGAGCAAGATGCCTAATCGCTCCCTGCTCATCAATGAGATGCATCTACAATTTGCTGAAAATCGCTTCATAAATATATAAATATAATACCAAAATCAAATAATAGAACAATAAATCTGAATACAAAACATCTGTTCATTTGACCATTTCCACCATTTGTAAAAAAAAAAATCCAATCCCCTTTTATTTGTTTGTTTTGCTGTTAATCAAACATGACCTTGGTAGAGCTAGGCACCAACCGATTCGTGGTCTTCTTCCCCTGCTGTGGACAGGTGGATGGATTCCAGTCGCATCCGCCCAGACGCCCTCTGTGCTTCACCAGTGCTGCAGAAAGGCAAGCAGGTCAGAGACAGCAGCGCCTTCAGCAGCTGCAAAGTCAAGACCAAGAAGGCCAAGAAGGACACAGAGCTCCCATTGAACAGGTGACACAGTCACTCCACTCACTCCACAGTCACTCCACAGTCACTCCACTCACTCCAGTCACTCCACTCACTCCACAGTCACTCCACAGTCACTCCACTCACTCCACAGTCACTCCACTCACTCCACAGTCACTCCACTGTCACTCCACAGTCAATCCACTCACTCCACAGTCACTCCACTCACTCCACAGTCACTCTACTGTCACTCCACAGTCACTCCACAGTCACTCCACAGTCACTCCACTGTCCAGCCAAAGTCACTCCACTCACTCCACAGTCACTCTACTCATGTCACTCATTCGCAGTCATTACACTGTCTGACCAGTCACTCCACTCACTCCACTGTCTCTCCCCAGTCACTCCACTCACTCCACAGTCACTCCACAGTCACTCCACTGTCTCTCCCCAGTCACTCCACAGTCACTCCACTCACTCTCCAGTCACTCTACAGTCACTCCAATCACTCCACAGTCACTCCTCAGTCACTCCACACTCATTCCACTGTCCCTCCAAAGTCACTCCACTCACTCCCCAGTCACACCCCAGTCACTCCACAGTCAGTCTACTCACTCCACAGTCACTCCGAAGTCACTCCAGTCACTCCCCAGTCACTCCACTCACTCCCCAGTCACTCCACATTCATCCCCCCACTCCAAAGTCCTTCGAAAGTCATTCCACACTCCCTCCATAGTCACTCCACAGTCACTCAACATATTGGAGACCAAAGTAATAACAGGAGTAACGAAATGTGTTCTGACATTTAGGGAGATGATCCACACTGAACATGGCATAATTCAGCTTCAAACATAATATTGTTCATAACATAGCATTGGTTGTAGAGGTCAGTCCCATTTTAAATCCCAGCTGTTTATACTGGGAGGCTGGTGTTTTGGAGCGGCTTGTAGCTGGAATCACAAAGGAATAGAGGGTTTGGACATAACCTCTTGATGTTTCTCCCAAATTTCCAGAGAACTCTGGGTTCTCGGTCCCCATCTGGGCCATTTCCCTTCCAGCTCTGCGGTCCAGCTAGTGGAGTGTCCAGCTGGAGCCTCTGGCCAGGGGCAACACTCGCTTGACTCAGCCTCTCTTTCTTGTGTCCTTCTGCAGGCTACGCTGAGGGGGGGTCAGGTGACCAGCGATGCTCCAAAGAACGCTACGCTACATGTGCTGCAAGACCAACACACATACACATACAAACACACTCACACACACTCACACTCACACACACTCAGACACACACACACACACACACTCACACACACACACACACACACACACACACACACACACACACACACACACACACACACACACACTCAAATGCCCCAACGCGTGTTCATGCTCGCACACACATGAACTTACAGAAACACAAACACCCAAACAAACTAAAAATACTTAATGCTTTAATATACAAACTATACGTTTCAATAAAAACATGTTTTATATAGAAGCGGCGATCAGTCAAAGAGTACCTTCAGTTACGAGTTGTCCTATGAGAGCAAGGTTAATGCAAAAGTATGTGATACATGTGTGCGACACCGAATTCTTACGAGATTCAATAAAACTAAAAGTTGAAATATCCCAAAAAATATATATATATGTTTATACCGTGTTCATTTCCCTCTCCAAATCCTAACAAGATTAACATTACTTATTACTGGTGAGCCAGCTTTTGAAACAACTGGGACAACAAGTTCCATTTTATACTGCGTGACATGGCATTGATTTAAGTCCCTTTTTCTTTCAGTGCGTTGGCAATGACTATAAACTGCACATACCGCAGAGAAAACAGAACTGTATCCAAACATCCATCTCCTTTCATTTATTTTTTGTCATGTCAAGTCATTTGTGAAACTTCTTACTGCTAACATCCTTAGGCAGCCATGTTTGTTTTCCCTGGGTACCTCCAATTGGAGCCCAGCTTGACCCCATCACACTCCATGTGCCCTGACCCCTACTCTGGCCTCCATATTGGTCTCTTCATTCCCCACCAGCCTCTAGGGAACTAAAACACTCCTGATACTTATCGAGGATCAGTAGAGGATTTTCTCTTGAGGTGAACCGTACAACTAGCAGGTGTAGATGTATGATGGGCTTGGGGCCCCATGGTTTTAACATGACATTTACAATAAGGGCCTTTAGCAGACGCTTTTATCCGAAGCAACTCACTTAAGTGCATTTGTCGGTGTCGGTGTCGGTGAAGGGTCACAACAATATATCGCTGTTGGCACAGTAAAGATATTATTATTGAAATGGCAAGGTTAACCTAGCCACACATTCCCCGTATACAACCAAGATAGCTAGGACAACACGTTACATAATGCCAAGTACTTTTTTTAAGTGCCAGGATGTACAACATGCAAAAAGTGTGTACATTAAGTGCCAGGACGGACAACATACAATAATTTTGTTAGAGGGGTGTTTTTAGAGGAGCAAGGAGGGGCGGTTGTGGGTAAGGGAGGAGGCTGTAAAGAGTCAAGGTGAACATTGGGTCAGTGTTGGGATATGAGGAGACTATCTGTAGGCTGGATGCATCCAGCCTACAGATAGTCTTAACATCAATGTAGTCCTACTTTGGGACTTATGAGCAAGTTGTATGAGGGCTCCCACAGGTGAACTATTGGTTTGGAGGCTATTTAGTTTAATATACATCATCATATTAAGTTAATATTTACTGAAACAAATTTGAGTTGGTCTTTATGCTATGCTCGGTGCCATTGTGTTTTTGTCATATTCACTAACCTTTTTATATCTCAAATATTCGATTAATTATTAAAAAAATAATTAACAATTATGGACCAAATATCAAGAGTCGTATATGTCATGCGTTAAATGTGGAGAGATTTCTGATGCACATAAACCTTCTTTGCAGTTTCCTTGACTTTGGGGAGTGATAATTGCTCACATCAAATAATAAAAGCTTCCAAAACTAAGTCGTGTTTGTTATGAACGCTTTGAAAACCCACACTTATTCTGTACCAGCAGGGCATTCATTCCTTATTTGCAAGGATCCAAGGAACTTTAATTACCAAACAACTAAATGGAAGCCCTTCTCTTTGTTTAACAATAGCTAAATTGCATCATATTATTTAACTAATAAAAAATACTATTGAAAGATTATCAGGGAATATGTATTAGTTCGTCCAGCCTGCTAGCCTGCTATTAGTTTGCCACCCAATGTACCTTCCATTCCCAACTTCAGTGGAACTACCGTTTGCACTGCTGAGAAAGCCTTACTTTAAAGCACTTCATTACCATTAGTGAGTGCTTCTCTTTTATTGGTTCACATTTAATTGTGGTAAACTTGAACCCATGCCCAACTAACACATACATGTATGTGAGTGCCTGACTGCACAGGCTACCTGAGTCGGCAGATGCCATTCAATACGTTTATAGTATAGAGTTTTTTAATGTAAAAAATACAAAATATATTATGAATTAAAAAATGACAAACAACTAAAAAATCCTTAAGAAATTAAATCAATGAAACATTTTTAAAAATAGAAAAAGCGTTGTTATTGTTTCTGAGTGCAGAAGAGGCATTGAGCCTCTAAAGCAGGGGTGCCCAATACGTCGATCGCGATCGACCGGTCAATCGCGAAGGTAGCGTGGATAGATCGCATGGCATTGAAGGAAAAAAAAAATCAGCATTAAAAAAATAGACCTCAGCCTATCATCCATTGAAATTTGCGCATGCGCAAACAACGGCGCTAAGTGCGGGAAAATAAAAAAAAAGCTTGCGAGTTGCCTAGTTAGCCTCCAATTTTTAGCCCTCGTTTTTTCTCTTAATCTTAAGAAAGGGTATAAAAATGAGTGGGGGAGCTGGACCGAGTAAGAAGCCAAAAACGTATCACTTTCATACGGAATGGGAGGAGGAGTTTTTTTTCACTATGTCATTTTCGAAGTGCGTTTGCCTCATCTGCCAGTCTACCATCGCAATACCGAAGAAGGGAAATGTGGAGCGGCATTTTCGGACTGCTCATAAAAACTACGACACCAACTTCCCGCCGAAAATCGAGCTGAGAAAGAGAAAGGTGAAGGAACTAAAATGCCAGTTGTCCGGACAGTAGTCATTTTTCTCACAGCTAACTTCAAAAGCCAAAGTCGCCACCGAAGCATCGTTCCGGGTGAGCCACTTAATCGTTAAGAACAAGAAGTCCTTCCAAGACGGAGAGATGGTAAAAGAGGCATTCGTTGAAGCAGCTGACTCATTGTTCCGAGACTTTAACAACAAAGCAGGAATATTATCTTCGATCAAAGCTCTCCAGCTGTCAAGAAGTACAGTTACACGGCGCAGTGAAGCCATGGCCAAGGATTTGACGCAGCAACTTTGGAAGGACATCGCAGATTGCGAGTGCTTCTTACTGCAGTTGGAGGAATCTACGGACGTGAGTGACACAGCCCAGTTGTGCAATTTTATTCGGATGGTGTTTACTGACATGACTGCAAAAGAGGAGCTGTTAACACTACTGCCCATGAAAGAACACACGCGAGGAGAGGATATATTTCAGTCTTTCAATAACCTTATCACGAAAACCCAGCTCCCAGTGCACAAATTGGTGTCCATCACCACGGATGGAGCACCCGCAATGGTTGGCCGCGTGAATGGATTTTTTGCCAAGTGCAGGGAGGATGATGCTTTCCCGGACTTCCTGAATTACCACTGCATAATACACCAACAAGCGTTATGCGCTAAAATGCTCAACATGAAAGAGATCATGGATGTGGCAATGAAGATCGCCTGTTCTATTCGTGCCAGATCTCTTCAAAGACGGCTATTCCGTGCACATCTGGAGCAGGCTGACTGCGACCACTCTGAGTTGTTGCTACACACTGACGTAGCCACTGAGATGGCTTAGTCGAGGGAAATTCCTGCAAAGATTTTGAGAGCTCTGTCCGGAGATTAAGGAGTTTTTCTGTGTAGCTGGACATGCAGAATACAAGAAACTAAATGACGGTCAGTGGCTGTTAGACTTGGCATTTTTAACTGATCTGACAAACCTATGTAATGACCTTATCTAGAGCTGCAGGTAAAAGACAAAACAGTGATTAATATGATCAGCTCAGTTAATGCATTCAAACGAAAGATGCAACATCTCTCCTCAAAGCTGCGGCGCCATGATTTGGCAAACGTCCAGAACCTGGCGTCAGAGCTGGAGATGCAAGGGAAAGCCTGTGTGCAACTTGACAGTGCACGCTACACAGAGCAGATTGACAAATGTCTGTCAGAGTTTGACAAACGCTTTCAAGACTTTTCTTTGCTCGAGCCAGTCGCTACATTCATGTGCTATCCTTTTCGGGAAGATGCTGAGGTTGATTCACTCGCATCAAAAATTTCAACACTGTTTTACCTGAACTCTTCTGGAGTGGAAGATGAGATTTTGACATTACAAGCAGACATTCAGCTGAAGTCAAGAGCTCATGAAGAGTTCTGGAACTTACTCACAGAGAAAAAGTACCCCAACATGAGGAAATGTGCTATCTTCCTTGACTGCTTTATTCGGCTCCTCTTATTTATATGAGTCAGCCTTTTCCCACATGAAGATCATTAAGTACAAGTACCGTTCCACCATAACTGATGATCATTTGGAAGTGCGCTTGAGGCTGGCTGTCAGCAGCTACTGTCCGAACTATGCATCCCTGGCTGATTCCATTCAGTGCAAGTCATCAGAATAAGGTAATGACAAAAAATGTACATGGTTAATTGTGTTGTGTTGTGCAATATGGGCTCATGCTGTTATGCAAGGGACATCAACATACATTGTACATATAGAGAATTCTCAATATATTCATGAATAAATATTGTAACGACCACCTCACGTGGTGCAGCGTTGAATAAACAGTCGATGTCCGGCTTACAATCCTGCTATTTATTTGATAAATCCACAGTTTATCTCCGATCACTGTTGGCCGTGACCACTTGTACTTCTAGCCGTAACACAGGTCTCACTACCACCACCCCCCGCTTCCGGACCCTCCCTCACGTTGTCCCCCCCCCATTCTCGCGAGACAATCCCTTATTAACCCCCACTAATAACATTAGTGCATAACCCAACACATGAGAACATTTGCATTGCTGCTGAACGCATAATAACCGAACCACATTAACCCAGCTCGTTACACAGCTCCCCCCCAACAAAGCCCCTCGTCCCGAGGGACTACACAAAGTCTCTGAAACGGGCCGGCCGACGTCCCTGTCTCCGCGGCCGCGTGGGGGACGCAGGCGCTTCTGCCGGGTGGTTGGGGCAACGCCCCTGTGCAGTGAAAGGTAACTGTGGTGGGAAGGGGGAAGGAGGGATGTGAACAGGGGGTTTAGTCACTGTCTCTGGGGAGGTATGTGCAGGGGAAATGGGACTTCGATAGGGCTCGTGTGCCCCTGTGTAGCCGCGTGCAGCGGCTGCGCCGTCGCCCCTCCGGGCGGACACCTGGGACTCCGAGCTTGGGGAAGGGAATCCCCTCTGTACGGGGCCAACCTGTCTCTGTGGAGCGCAACCTTCTTTCTCCTTCCTTGCAGCTGGACCCGGTACACTACTTCACCCAGCCGCTCCACCACCTGACAAGGCCCCTCCCAATGACAGTCCAACTTGGGGCACCGTCCCTTCTTCCTGCGGGGGCGATACACCCACACCAGATCTCCAGCTTGGAAGTGTCTTCCCTTCGACCTTATGTCGTAGTTCCTTTATTGTTTCATGCCCGCTTTCTCCAGCTGGTCTCGGGCAAAGACATGGGCGGACTCCATCCGATCCTGGAGTCTCCTGCATACTCTCTCCCTGGAGGAACAGCAGGGGTGTCAGGGGGCTTGCCAAAGGCCATCTCCACTGGCGTTCGTATCTCCCGCCCCAACATGAGGAGGGCAGGCGTGCATGAGGTGGACTCCTGAACAGCGGACCTGTAGGCCATGAGGACGAAGGGCAAGTGCGTGTCCCAGTCCCGTTGATGTTCCGCTGTGAGGATTGCCAGCTGCTTTCCTAGGGTCCTATTGAACCTCTCGACGACACCATCGCTCTGGGGGTGCAGGGCTGTGGTCCGGGTCTTATGCATGCCCATGCGCTCACACATGGCGGTGAAGACCCGCGACTCAAAGTTCCTCCCTTGGTCACTATGGATGGTTTCTGCCACCCCGAACCTGCTGAACATGCCCTCTACCAGAGCGTCAACCACCGTCTCTGCTTCCTGATCTGGTATTGCGTACGCCTCAGGCCATTTTGTAAAATAGTCCATGGCGACCAAAACATACCGGTTGCCTGCGTCCGTGCGGGGGAATGGGCCCATGACGTCCACAGCTACTCTTTCCATGGGAGCCCCCACCGCCTGTTGTTGTAGTTGCGCGCGGGACTGATCTGGGGGTCCTTTGTAGGCCGCGCAGAGGTCGCAGCGGCGGCAAAAGTCCTCTACGTCCCTTCTGACCCGCCCCCAGTAAAACCCCTGACGAAGCCGGCGGAGTGTTTTTGCTACTCTGAAGTGCCCCGCTCCTGCAGTCCCATGGGATGCTCTCAGCACAGCGTCTCTCAGTGAACTGGGGACTATCACCTGCCACCTTTCTTCTCCCGTAGCAGGTTCCTTCCAGGCTCTCTGCAGCACTCCATCCCTCACTCTCAGCGCCTCAAACATAGTCCACATGCCTTTCGATGCAGTGGAGCTCCCAGTCACCTCCTCCCAGGGTGGTCTCTTTCCTGCCTCAACCCACTGTCGCACCGGTTGTATGTCCATGTCCTGCTCCTGTTGTGTCTGCCACTCGGCCGCGTCAACCATCTGCATTCCGCGGCAGACTGGTCCGGCCCCCTCGTGCATGGGGCATGTCTCCTCCTCGATACGGAGCTCTCTCTCACGTGCTTCTCTCCGCTCACAGTACTGGCACCCTCCCACTGCGCAGGGGCGGCGGGACAAGGCATCGACGTTGGCGTGGCTGGCTCCGGCCCTGTGTACCACTGTGAAGACATAGGACTGCAGCGTTTCAATCCAGCGTGCAACTTGGCCTTCTGGTTCTCTGAAGGACATCAGCCACTGCAGTGCCGAATGATCTGTCCTGACAGTGAAGGGCCGGCCACCGAGGTAGTACTTGAAGCGCCGCCACCATGGCGAGGTGCTCTCGGCGTGTGACGCAGTAGCGGCGCTCAGCCTTGTTGAAGGTTTTGCTGAAATACGCCACCACTCTCTCCCCCTCTGGCCCCGCCTGAGCCAGCACTGCACCCATTCCCAAGTCGCTGGCATCTGTGTCCAGAGTAAACTGCAACCCAGGGTCCGGGGGGGTGAGGACAGGGGCCTCAGTCAGTGCCTTCTGGAGGGAGTTGAAGGCTTGTTGGCACTGTGGCGTCCAGGTGAAGTCCCTGTCCTTCTGCAGCAGGTGGTGCAGTGGGGCAGCTATGCAGGAGAAACCTCGCACAAACTTTCTGTAATATGAGGCCAGGCCGAGGAAGCTCTTCAGCTGTCGTTGGTCAGTTGGTGTCGGCCAGTCTCTCACTGCATGCACTTTCTCCTCCAGTGTGCTGATGCCTTCTCCCCCCAGTCTGTGACCCAAAAACTCCACCTCCTTCCTCATGAAGCTGCACTTATTCGGGTGTAATTTTAGGCCCGCCGCCGCCACTCTCTGCAGCACCAGCCTCAGCGATTCCAGGGCCGTTTGGAAGGAGCTCCCATGGGCCAGGATGTCGTCCAAATACACCAGACATCTCTGACGGGGAATGCCAGCCAGCACCCTGTCCATGAGTCTCTCGAAGGTGGCTGGGGCGTTGCACAGGCCAAAACTGAGGACCCGGAACTGCCACAACCCCCTGTCCGTACAGAAGGCAGTCTTTGGTCTTGCTTCAGGGCTGAGGGGCACCTGCCAGTATCCACTTCGCAGGTCTAGTGAAGAGAACCAGGAAGAGCCAGACACCAAGTCCAATGACTCATCGATCCTGGGTAATGGATATGAGTCCTTTTTTGTCACACTGTTCAGCGGTCTGTAGTCCACGCAGAATCTCATCTTGGTGCTCCTCTTTTTCGACACCATCACCACTCCCGAGGCCCAGGGGCTGTCCGACGGTTCAATAATGCCATCTCTTTGCATCTCTTCAACCGCTCTGTCTGCAGCCTCACGGTGAGCCATGGGGAGACGCCGGGGACGCGTCTTGATCGGCCGTGCATCCCCAGTGTCTATTTCGTGCTGAACCAGGTGTGTCAGGCCCACTTCATTGTCTGTTAGTGCAAAAATGGCCATAAAGTCAGATAACACCTTCCACAGCTCCTCCTGCTGCCATTGCTCCAATTGGCCACAGTTCTGTCTCCATATCCCTCTCACCGCCGACAACCTGTCCGTTTCCCCCACCGTAGTTGACTGGGCTGGGAAAGATGATTCGGCATGTGCAGAGGGGGGCTGACCGTTGCTGGGGGCATGGGGCACTAGTGGCAGGAAGCTGCTAACAGGGGGGGTATTTCTCTCTACTGGGGTTTTTGTGTCATGGCAGTGTGTCTCCATGGCTGTCCTGACCAGGGGGTGTGGCTTTGGGGACTGGGTGGGCGGCATCAGCTTAACACTGGGGCCCCCAGGAAATGTCAATGTGTTCTTCCCCAGGTCCAGCAGACAGCGCGCAGCCCTCAAAAAGTCCAGCCCCAGTATGCAGGGGTCCTGCACCTGCGCCACCCATACAGTGAAATCCACTGACAGACCTCCCACATTCAACGTCACCCTCCCCTTACCAAGCATAGGGGCCAACTCACCAGTCACTGTCCTCAGCTGCACTGTAGTCTGCTCCAACTGTGTCCCTGCCGGAACTACATCTGGCCTCATCAGTGTTGCTGTGGAGCCCGTGTCCACAAGGGCTGTATGTGGGGCCCCGTGCATGGTGACGGGAACATGGCAGAAATTCCCCGAATGAGTCCAACCCACCACCATCGTGGATTCTGTGTTATCGTCTGCTTCAGGGGGGAGTGGAGCCCCTCTCCCCCGTCTGTGCTGTTGGGCCCCTCTATCCTTTGCGGCAACAGCACGGGACACCGTGCCCGGGGTCCGTACTGTCCCATCTATACGGGCCCCGGGCCGTTTCCCTGGTCTTTGGAATGCTTGGAGCACTGTCTGAGGAGATGGCCAGGTTGTCCGCATCCCCAGTAGACCAGGGGGCGTTGGCGATGTTGTGTGGCACTTTGCGGCGAATGCATGGAGACAGCCCGTATTAATTCGGTAATTTCAGCCACCCATGCAGGCTTTACTTCGGCTGCATCAGTGCATGCAGCGGTTCTCACTGTAGGACCACTCTCCTCAGGGCTGCCTCCTATGGTCCCGCCCTTCACAATCTCCCTCTCCAGAGCCAGTTCCAGAGCCTCTTGTATGGAGCGGGGATGGGCGAGCTGGGTCTGAATGCGCAGCTCCCTGGGGGTTATGGCTTGGACGAACTGGTCCCTGGCAAGCTCCGTCTGTATTTCCGGGGGCATGTGGGCATAAGCCCTCCTGGCTAGAGTTTCAATGTCATTAGCTAGCACACGGAGGGGCTCCCCAGGCCGCCGGCGCCTGATGGAAAGTTCAGAGCGTAGGAGACCGGGCTGTTCGCAATGTCCAAAACGCCTCTGCAGAGCCCCAACAAGAGCCTCATAATTATTTCGTTCCTCTGGGCTGAGCAGTAACAGGCATGCCAGTGCGTCGTCCGTAAGGCATAACGCTAGCTGTAGCGCTTTATCATCCTCCGACCAGCCTGCAGCTTGTGACAACAGTTCGAATTGGGCATGAAACGCCTGCCAGTCTGCCTTACCGGAGTACTTTGGTGTTTTACACGGGGCCCGGGAAGTATAGGCACCGCCCCTCTGACACGCAGGCTGTGCACTCCCTCCGCTGTCATGCTCTGGAGGAGCCGACGTGCCTGCGACTGAGCCTCCGCCATATCCTCTGCTCCGTCGGGGGTCGGTGGAGCCCATTCCCGCGTCGCATGCCATGCGCCTCGCCGTCTCCCTCAAGCGGGCCCTGGTCTCCGCAGCGCGCTCAAACTCCGCCGCCAGACCCCCCGCAAGGGCATAACCGTAGCTCCCCTCCTCCTCCTTAACTTTCGGCCGCGCTCCGCTCCCGTGTGCCATGTCCGTTGGCGGTACAAACAGCAGCACCCCGTGGTGGGTCCGCAAGACGCTAGGATAACGGCGAACACCGGAGAAGAACCAGTCCGTCGTTTTACTTCTGACACCAGTGTAACGACCACCTCACGTGGTGCAGCGTTGAATAAACAGTCGATGTCCGGCTTACAATCGTGCTATTTATTTGATAAATCCACAGTTTATCTCCGATCACTGTTGGCCGTGACCACTTGTACTTTTAGCCGTAACACAGGTCTCACTACCACCACCCCCCGCTTCCGGACCCTCCCTCACGTTGTCCCCCCCCCCCCCCCCATTCTCGCGAGACAATCCCTTATTAACCCCCACTAATAACATTAGTGCATAACCCAACACATGAGAACATTTGCATTGCTGCTGAACGCATAATAACCGAACCACATTAACCCAGCTCGTTACAATATGTTTAGCATTTTTGTAGTAGGTAGATCATTTTGACTTGGTCATTTTATAAGTAGCTTGCATGCTGAAAAAGTGTGAGCACCCCTGCTCACACTAAACACGTTACGCGCGCGCCTAACCAGACGCTTGACCATTGTGTGTCACAAAAATGGTTCAACGCGCCTACGCAGCTAGATGAGCCCGCCCAGCGGAGGTATCTTGCTTCGCCCTGAAGGGGCTTATTTTCGATAATGACCGGCAACGTTCTATACATTATCCCGCTTATTACACGGCTACTTGCCAAAACGAAAAAATAACTTCACATTGTGTGTCTGTTTACAATTTATTCGTTACCAGCGTTCGTAGTGTTGATTAGCAGAGAAATAGTCCGCCAAAGACCTTGACGTCGCTTAGCAACCGAAGACAAGTTACCGGACTACTACCCATGCAAGTGAACGGAGCGTTCCACGGCATTGAGAAGACCCGTGTAATAAAGGCCTATTATATTTCTGTTTATGGCATCGATTTCTCCTCAGATTAGGCCAATAAATCAATGATTTAAAACAAAAACAAACAAACGCACGATCAAAGGCCCGGCCCGAGGATAGTGGTGGAAAATATCGGCCCTACCCGGCCCGCGGGTCGGCTCGGGCTCGGGCAGAGAATCTAAACTCTACTGCATGACATCCTCCGTAGGGGCTCACAGCTGGGTGAGTTTCACCACCAACTCATCGTTTCAGCACACACTGAAACGATAACTTCGTCGTCCATGTTCTTTCTGCTTCTGTGCGTCCTCCGTCTCTCTGCCAGTGACATCGGGTCAAGCTGAACGCTGATTGGCTATCGCGGCTAAGCGTCACGCGTTGGCGCGTCAAAAGTTCCATTTTTTGAACTCCGCGCGTTGGTGCGTTGGGCGCGTTGGTGCGTAAAACGCGTCTAACGCGCCTAACCCGCTGCTTTAGCACGTGTAACGCATCTACGCGCCTAAACCAATGGTTCCCTGTGCAAAAATGCAGATTTTCAACGCCTCTAGGTGGAACGGCAGTTACCGATCCTAAACGGCATATGCCATGGTATGTCAGTGGTCGCGGTGGCACATGCCACAGGCCAATAAACGATCTCGGCCCTACTGGAGATAAGATGCTGTACGATGCTACTATTTTTAAGTGCCAGGACGTACAACATACAATAAGTGCATGCATTTAGTGCCTGGATGTACAACATACAATAAGTAAGTTAGAGGGGTGCTTTTAGGAGAGTAAGGGAGGAGAAGGGGCGGTGGGGGTAAGGGAGGAGGCTATAAAGAGTCCAGTTTAACTTGAGGTCACAGTTTTGGAGCCTACCTCTAAGTTGGATGCTGAATAACATGAATGTAGTCCTACTTTGGGACGAGCAAGTTGAACATGAGGACTCCCACAAGTGATTGATTTGGAGGCTATATAGTTTCTGGTACGAGAATTTACATCATATTAAGTTAATATTTACTCAAACAAACTCGAGTTGGTCATCTTTATACTATGCATTGTTTTTTTGGGGAAAAAAAAAGGAAATTCAATAACTAAACCATAACTAAATGGAAGTCCATCATAGATTATTTCTCCCTCTGTTTAACAGGAGTGGAACTGCATCGAGGAGCTGGATGCCATCCAATACGTTAAAGTAGAGGTTTTTAATGTAATAATACATCATATATCAATTAAAAAATGAAAACACAAAAAATCATAAAGAAATAGAATCAATCTAACATTTTATAGTAGAAAAAGCGTTGATGTTTTTTTTTTATTTAGATTTTTATTTGGATCAAAATATCAGCACATTATGCAGATCAATATGCAAACATCGCTTCAGTTTTTTGTTAAAAATAAAAAATTAATCAAAACAAAACAAAAAGAACATTTGAGTAGTTTTAACATAAACGCGGGGAAGGTAGCGTATAAATTTGAACATCTTATTTATTTTACCTTTATTTATCCAGGAAGGTCCCATTGAGATATAATATCTCGTCTTCCTGGGAGTCCTGGCCAAGATAGCCGACAAGTACAGTTACAGAGATGACATAGACGACAGACAGACTGACAAGCAAAGCATAAGCAAACAAAGAGCTCAAGCAAGAATTCAAGAAGACAAGTACAGTTTAGGTACAGAGAAGACATATACCACAAGCAAAAATACTTTTCAAAGTGTTAGAAACAGTGACACTGTTCTATTAAAGTTGTTTTTTAAGAGATTTTTAAAAACATCTATGGAGGGCAATGACTTCAGATTTATTATGTTCTGAAAGTCATTCCAGGCATATGGCGCATATGAGCTGAAGGAGGTCTTACCTAATTCTGTACGTATAGCTGGGATGTTTAGGACCAATTTGTTTACCGACCTAGTGCTGTAAGCAGTGGTGTAGCCTGTTAACAGATGGGGTGTAGGGTGGAAGTTTCCCAACCAATGCTTTTGCAATAAAAATTAGAACATGGCTTTTCCTCCTTCCTGAGTGACGGTGAATATATATATATATATATATATATGGGTCATTCCTACTATTCGGTGCCATTTCAGTCTGGTAACTTTCTATCAAAAACTTTAAAATGTTCCATGATTTTATCTTATCATCTGAAGGAGGGCATGTTAAATTATAAGAAAAATAGATTGGTCCAGCTCAGGATATTATATTTTAATAATTTTGACCAAATTCTTCACACCTAACATAGGCCAAATGTCCACCCTGTTACGGGACATTCTCATTTCTATTTAAAAATGATTTGAATTCGCAGCTGTTATAAAATTTACATTTTCTTAGAGATATAATGTCCCTTATTTAACCCTGCAAATGTATTTTAACAAAAACTCATAAACAAGCATTATCTTGAGAAAAGACGTGTTATTTTAGGACACAATGTAATTTCAACACATTTCTTTTAGTATAAAAAGGAATTTTAATGGGATTTGGCCCATTTTTTTAGTAATTTAATTTAGTCAATTTACTCCCTTTAAGCAACCACAAAGATATACATATTTTTTGATGATTTCATTTAATTATTATCAATAAACACACAGGTAACAGGGTGGACAGAAGAGTAACAGGGTGTACAGGACGTAACAGGGTGGACATCACAATATATATTTCATGAAAGAAAGGCAGTTAATTTACCTTAGAACATTCACATAAACATTGATAATGTAAAAATGATCTTCACTAACAACCCATTAATGAGGATAACTGCCCCAAACCTATATAGCAAATCAGCAACAGCAAAATAACACGCCCCCCCCCCCCCCCCACACACACACACACACACACACACACACACACTTCAACCATCAAATGTACTGCACACCCAAAAGAAACATCAGGAACATTTTTCAGTCTTTGACCTCACAGTTGTTTTGGCAACAGCAAACTATTTATCAGACCAGCAACCCAGGTTTTCTAGGAACTTCCACACTTCCTTCTCTAGCTGGACAGACCTCTTATTCAAAGGTTGTGGCTCTTTCATCAGGCACACAATCTGGTCATCTCTGTACCAGCTAATGTCCTCTCGTGGACCTGGCCAGTAGAACTTGTTGATCCCATTCTTATGCATGCATTTTACTCTTACATCTTCTTCAACTTCCAGGATGATTCCTGGGTAGGGTTCACCATCATATTTGACAATGCACCACTGCCCAATGTTTTCTTTCATGATGGCCTCAGGCCGTGAAGGCTCTTCAGTGCACTGCAGGCTTGCCTCTTCTCCCAGGCTCACCTCCTTTATCCCATAGCAGGCACAATCCAGTACACCTTTGTCTGCCTGACAAAGGCAAGTTATGTCCCAGTATTTAATTGTCCCTGGAGAGAAACTGATGACTTGGTGGATTTTCATTGTTCCTTTGACAGGAACAAGTGGGGGCGCTTCCATCATTTCCTGCACTTTCCTCTCAACATCTCCTTCTCCCACAAAAACAAGTTCCACCGAAGTACCCACGCTCCTCAACTGGTGGAGCATAGCCTCTGCGTTGGGGATATCTCCTCCATGGCGGACGATTTGGTCAGCTGATCTTTTAAGGGTACCCCCGACACCATCTGGAGCTCCCTTTCCATGGCTGGCCTCAAAAAAGTCCCAGCTGATATCTTTAAAGCCTTTCTTGAAAGGCTCTTTTGAGATTAGGTAAAAGTTTCCCTTCTGTTTGTATTGTGTAGCTGGGCCGTCACTGAAGACATGAAGGCGATTAATCAGAGGGTATCTCTCCCTCACCATGTCTAACACAGGGTCGAAGTGGGCCCAGATAGCTGGGGGATCGTGCCGCCTAGAAGGCGAGATGGAGCAGAACGTCACTGGGGACTGCTCAGCTGCAGTGTACAGCACTCCTGTATGTAGGGTTGCTTGCTGATGTGACCCTCCAAAATGGACCGATTGAATTTCTTGAGAATACTTACAGGAGTAGTTCTCACTGAAATCTACATGTAGTAGTCATTCGTTGTTCCTCAAGTTTTCTCTGAGCTGTCTGTAGGCCCCGTACTGCCACCTGATATTAAAGATGTGTCGCCTAAATCTAAACAGCCTGTCATGAAATTCACTTACAAGTTCATCCTCTGTTGTCATCACATTTTTCTTCACAGTGATTGTTGACCTTTTCTGGACTTGTAGGAGTGTTCATTGACTGAAAGGTCGTCCTGGCTCTGTCATTTTTCCCCAGCTTTCTCTTTCTTTCTCGCCATTTCTTTCTTACTGCTCTCTTCTCTCTTTCGCTTAGGTCTGACACTTTCTTTTTTCTCCCTTCATCAATGTCCTTTCTCCACCTCTCCTTCTCTTTATTGAGGTATTGCTGCCGTCTTTCATGGTCTACATACCGACGAGCCCTGTAGCGCCGTTGCTTTTCTGCGGCAGACAACGGCGCCATTCCCTGATAATTACATGCAAACCATTTTTAAAAAATCTTATGGAATCTTATGGAAGTATGGAACAAAAAAGGCATAATAATGTATAAAAAATCCAATACAAACTGGAAACACTTATTCATCTAGCCCTCTTACATCCACCCTGTTACTATGTGTCCCCCCTGTTACTGTGTAAAACAGTAACAGGGGGGACAGTAACAGGGGGGACATTTTATGCTAAATTTAGCTATTACTACTCATGTGATGCAGAAGAAGCTAGCTAATGTTGACCACTGAGGAGGATTTTTAACATGTTTTTTAACCATATTTTCAAAATTACAAAAAAGGATCACTTTCCACTATTTATAAGCATAACAGGGTGGACATGTTATGCTTTACCGCATCAGTCAAGCTTTCTAAAACATTGAAAAAAAGGTTGATTAAAGAGTGATGCTTACTCTGCTTCTTGTAGATGATTTCTCTCCAAAAAGTAATGTTACTTGTTGAGTCATGTGACTAGAGGGATAGTCGGAGGGGGGTGTTCAGGGGGACTTGCATCAGAGTAACAGGGGGGACAGTCGATTCAGGGACACAACATATTTTAAATACTTAAAGTCTTAAAAATGTTTTAATCATAAAAAATAACATTTGGTAAGGAATATTATAACCAAAGCTATACAACAATAATGACAAATGTAGAATTTCTTTGATTTTTATTACTTATATTTGTAACTGAAGTTGAGCAAACACGATTGGGGACATGGAAGTTTAGTTGTTTGTGCTAAAGTTGGAGGAATTATTTTAAATGCAATTAATCCTGGGGACATACTGTTGTGTTCTACAGTAGAGGGGGATTAACTATATAAGATGAGCTTTTAAAAATAAGTATTGGCCAATTTTTACAAAAAATATACCATATTAGGCTATGGGGACTCAAATGGCACCGAATACTAGGAATGACCCCTATATATATATATCTTAAATCAAGTAAAGTCTGATCTAAGTATGGATAAGGACTCAACCCAGGATACCCAAGAGTTTTTAAACTTTTTGTGCGAGTCTTACAATGAAAGTACGTTTCTCCATCACATTTGTTGATGTTTCTGAATGCAGAAGAAGCGCTGGGCCTCTAGTGGAACAGGGTCTGATAGCTGCGGTGGTAGCGGCCTCTACTGGCCATGAGCTCCAGGTGCGTGCCCTGCTCCACGATGGCCCCGCCCTCCATGAACACGATGTGGTCCGCCTCCTCCACCGTCCTCAGCTGATGGGCCACCACCAGCAGGGTCACACCCTGCCCCCGCAGCTGCCTCGCCACCTGGCACGTACACACACACACACACACACACACACACACACACACACACACACACACACACACAGTTACGCATACGCACGCATGCACGCCCACCCACACACACACACACAGACGCACCCACACACACACACAGAAACAACCACACACACACACCGACAGACACAGACACACACGTAGGCTGAGAACCTTGTACCTTATAGGCAGCAACATTTCAAGACATCCCACATGTTGTATGTATGTTGTAAGTCCTGACACAGCATTGTGTAGCGTCTTATCCTAGCTACCTTTGTTGTACACAGGGAATGGGTGAACCTAGCAAATGTAAGTGCTTGGCACTTGTTTCTATGAGTTGCTTTCCTCTACTGACAGCGATAAATAGTTGTTTCTCTTTCTTCTGACAAATGTACTTATGGTAAGTCACTCTGGATAAAAGCGTTTGCTAAACGCCCTAAATGTAAATCCCACAATCCAGTTGGATTTATGCGTGGGGTTTTATCATGTTTATTTTTAATCTGGTGTAGCGTGTGTTACGCCGCTTTGGACGCCACACCGCTACGCAGCGTGGTCTTGAACCCGCAACCCCCAGGATTGGAGGGTGGGCTGAACATTAAGCGCTGGGCAAAAGCCTTTCGGGTCCACTTCAAACACGTTCTCAAGGCCCGTGGACTCCACGGCCCCTGAGAACGTCCACCGACCCCGGGAAATGGGGCCTACAGAGAAGAAGCAGTCAGAGTTTGGGTGACGTACGGCGTGCTGCACGTCTGCGTCCAGGCTGCTGGTGGCCTCGTCCAGGATGATGACCCGGGGCATGCGGACCAGAGCTCTGGCGATGGCCACGCACTGCCTCTGCCCCGCCCCCAGCTTCACGCCACACTCCCCCATGTCTAGAGAGGGAGACAACACAACGGGATTCATTTTGGGTCTTATTTCTGCAAATAACACTACGTCCCTTTAATGGGCTTTATGAGTTTTTGTTTATTTATTTAGATGAGGATTCATATCCCCCCCTACACACACACACAGATACACACACACACACACAAACATAAATACATATTTTAAATAACTTTGAGTGTCTTGAAAAGTAATATTATAAAATGATGTTATTATTATTGAATATATATATTTTGTCTTCATGTGATACGTTAAATTTGACAATGAATACCTATTGCTGTGTGTATAGAGGTACGCGAATACATAACAAAGGACGAAAAACGAACAGTGAGCCGTAACACCAGGGGCCCTATCTTGCACCCAGCGCAATTGACTTTCTACACTGACGCATGTATCGTTGCTAGTTTGCAACCGCCGCAAAGCTGATTTTCCCCCGCAGTCAACTCACGCCACTAAACTTGCGCCCTGAGAGGCGTGTTAGGTTCTCTTTACCGAAATTTACAGGACGACTCAGTGTTTCTGAAGTTGTAGAAGAAAACGCTATTCCATGTCTGAACAGGGCAATATTATTTGGCCATGAACTGATCCATTTGAAGTTTGAAATTCATGTGGTCATGCATCTGTCTCAGGGGAGACTGCAAACGCGCTGTCAAAATATCAACTCGTCAGGTTTAAATGAGCTCATGGCTCTTAATGAGGATGGGAGATGGCGCTCTCATTGGTTTATTGCATGTTACGCCCAAAACACACCTACAGGTATTCAGACCAACCCATTTTAGATTTGTGTTGGGCGCAAGAGTCATTTATCCACCGGTATAAGCAACAGCGCCAGAGATCCGCCCACAAAGCTAACAACAAACCCAGACCGATATAATAGGGCCCCAGGAGTGGAGTGACGGCCGACCTGTGTCGTATTTCTGCTCCAGCGACGCGATGAAGCCGTCTGCACTGGCTCTCCTTGCTGCCTCCTCCAACATTCCCAGGGTGCAGTTCTCCAGCCCGTACCCGATGTTGGACCCCAGCGAGCCTGAGAACAGGACCGGGTTCTGGGGCACCAGGGTCACCTGCCGTCAGAGGAGGGAGTCATGAGTGTGTTGTCAATCAATCAATAAAACATTATTGATATAGCCCTTTGTGCACAAAACAGCAATACAAAGTAATAAAGGGAAACTACTATAACGAAGCAAGAGATTATTTGAGAGCATGTCATACACCATTATGTGTTATAGTTCTTTGAAAAATAATTTGTTTCCTGAAAAGTTCTCGGTGGGCTTTTACTAAGAAGTCCTTTGTAGTAAGTATTTAATTTTGTACAAGAAAATAAATGTGCTTGAGTAAAAATGCTTGAGTTTGTTTGGAGTCTAAATATCCCTTGTCTCTCAGGGACTGAACCCAGGGACTACCTTCTGGTGGAGGTATTTGTGTTGGTAGCTGTGCAGCGGCTGTCCGTCCAGCAGGATCTGTCCGTCCTGAGGTTCATACAACCTCTTCAGGAGGCTGACGCAGGAAGTCTTCCCTCCGCCAGAGGGACCAACGAGGGCTGTCATCTTCCCCGGGCGAACTTCCAGAGAGAGGGACTATTGCAAAGAAACAGTGTGTGTACTGTAAAAGACCATATTGTATTCTAGGGAGAGTTGTTTAATGCTTTTTATCCAAAGCAGCCATCATTGGGAAAACAAACTATTGAGATACTTGTCATAAAAGAAGCAGGCGGGGGTTAGGAATCTAGTATGCCCATAGCCTTCGAACACTGGGGAACCCAGTACCTTTACTGGGAGGCAGAGTAGCCGCTATACCATCCTGCCTCCACTACACAAATACACAACTACACAACCACACCGTTGATAGTAGACATCGCAACCTTGGTCCGAAATAACATGAGGTAAGTTATATTTCATTTTAATAATATTGCAGCTCTTTTTTTTTTTGAGCCTGGTTTGTTTACTCTGAAAACTACAATTCAATTGTTTAATTTTTTTTGCTATGAATATAACCGTCTGTATGTGAAGCAGTCCAGTCCAGAAACAGATGCTCACCTTGAGTACGGGTTTATCAGGGGTGCTCGGGTAGGCAAAAGTCACGTTCTGGAAGCTGATTCCGCCCGCCAGCGCCTCAGGGGCAAGCCTTCCTGCCGGTTTGGCGTTGGGCATTCGGTCCAAGTAACCCAACACTTTGGTGATGACTCCCGCGGTGCTCTCGAACTCTCCAGTGGCGTTAAGGAACTCCTGGAACAACCACAACCTTTTAGAATGACTTCCATTTTGTCTCAAGACGGACCAAACTGAATGAGACCCAAATCCAAATCCCCCAAAGTCTCATGGCCCCATAGTCTCATGGCATCCATGGTCTTATGGCCCTTGTAGTCTCATGGCCCTCATAGTCTCATGGCCCTCATAGTCTCATAGCACTCATAGTATCATAGCCCTCATAGTGGCATGGCCCTCATAGTCTCATGGCCCTCATAGCATCATAGTCTCATGGCCTTATTACCATTATAGTCTCATGGCCCTCATAGTCTCATGGCCCTCAGTCTCATGGCCCTCAGTCTCATGGCCCTCAGTCTCATGGCCCTCAGTCTCATGGCCCTCAGTCTCATGGCCCTCAGTCTCATGGCCCTCATATTCGCATGGCCCTCGTAGTCTTACGGGAATGCGTTGAGCATAGCGCTGCTAAGAAAACGCAAAAATCAGCATCTGCCAGCAGCTTCCAGAGTAGCGTTCGGTTATTAGAGGTGGTTTCAAGATCACAATTTTTCTATTGCTCTACGCTGGAAAGAAGTCCAGCGATGTTTTCTGTCCAACCTTCAGAGAGCTCTGGAAATGTTCCAGCTGTAGATTTTGAATGACCCTGCACGTTGTGTAATATTGAGAACGTTTTTGACGACCAGGTCCGAGCGCCGCCCTGAAGTCCACCTAGTTTTACACCTAGTTTAATTTATGCCACACAAGGCCTCCACATGAAAGGAGTTGAGAGCGTACAGCAACGGCCAGCCATTGGTAGGATGGAGGCCGATTCTCACCCGTATGCTTGCTGAGAGAGGTCCCTGGTACAGGAAGAAGGCGAGCAGGTCGCCCACGGTGATCTGACCAGAGGAGATCAGGTAGCGGCCCTGGACCAGGATGAGCACCTTAATCCCCACGTTCAGCAGCTAGAGGAGGACAGGTGACAAAGGATTCATTTAGAGCATCTTCGCATTTCACTTTCTGGTAGGAGTCAGGGTATATTCATGAATCTTGTTTCTCTCTCTCCTAGGGCTGTCCAAGAAATTATTATTATTATTATTATTATTTTTAAAAAATACCTTCATTCTTTTGTAGTCCAAATAAATTATTAATTTTAAAATGCAGCCCTCCAAATTATTTGAACAATGCAACCCTTAAAATAAAATACTAAACAAGGTTTAATAAGACAGATAATCAGTCCCATTATGACCCTCAGACCCATCCACTAAGAAGAGTTTTTATTGAATCCCCTTCTCCCAGCCGCCCTCCTCACCCTGCGCAGCAGAAGGAAGGTGGCTCTGTAGAGTCTCATGCATGTCTTGAGGACTCTCATCTGGTCCAGCGCCCGGCCGTAGATCCCCGCCTCGTAGGGCTCCGCCCCGCAGCTGCGGACCACCCTGATGCTGCCCAGGGTCTGGGTGGCCAGCCGGTTGTTCTCCGCCTGGCAGTCCTGCAGCTCCTCCTTCATTTCCTGTGGGGCCCGTCATGAGGAACACTGACCGTGAGGCACACTCCAGAGGTTCTGGGTTCAATCCCCGGTATACCTGTAGGCCTGCCTGCTCCTTAATGACCTCTATCTGAATTCAGCGTATGTTCCTAAGAAATACAATATTGGTCTTCAGTTTATTACACACACTTTCTCTTCTTATGAAGCTAAGCCCAGAACAAAGCCCAGAACAAAGCCCAGAACAAAGCCCAGAACAAAGCCTTTAGTGCTTTGTCCATCATCATCATAAGTGTATGAAATGGGATTTGTCCAAGCTTTCCAACTCTCTCACAAATGTACTCAACGTCACTGTGGCTGTATGAATATATTTACATCAGGCCTGCATGCATGACAGTTCTAATGTTTCTGATGGTTCTCATATCTGTTACTTCCTACCTTGCTGTATGCGTTGTACTGGCTCTGTATGAGGCTCAGGAGACGCATCTCCACCACGGTGAGTAGGGTGAGCTGCCAGGACAGCCTGACCATGAGCTGCAGCATGAGGACGCCCTTGATGGTGCTGCGTACCAACAGGTTACAGTTCAGCGCCACGGTTTTACCCATCTTGTCCACGTCCGAATGCAGACGGGAGGCCAGGCTTCCTGAGAGAGGGATGAGTGGGGGGGGAGGGAAGGAGAGAGTGGGAGAGGGAGAGCGTGGGGGAGGGAGACAGAGGGAGACGGAGAGAGAGTCAGTGAAGGTGACGCACAACGATTCAGTGCTAACTAAGGAATGTGCCGATTAAATGAAATTCACTATGAAAGTAAGCCAGGGGTATGTACACCAAAAAATTGGTGTACACACTCCTACACACACGTCGCACACACACAGACACACACGTCTGCTCACACACAACAGGTATTATTAGTGTCTGTATCACCAGGCTTGTTGTCCTCAAAGAACTGTATCTCCTGCTGCAGCAGATTGCTGTACAGCAGTCTCTTGACTCTCTGGTTCAGCCTGGACAAGATCCACATAAACGTGCTTCCTCTCAGCGCAGAAAACAGAGGGCTAGAGCAAAAGAACATGAGAAAGACAGGTACTGATGAATGCAGAAATACTGGGACAACAATAAAGTAGCTACAGCCTATGTATTCTTTAAGGAAGGGTAAATCTGCACAAGGGAAACAACTATCAAGCGTACCTCCCAAGAGAAAAAAGAGCTAGCCATCCAAGGTTCTTCAGAAAGTGTGTTTGATAGAGCTGACCTCGCAGCATATCAATGACTCTTCCCTGATACAGTGGGATGTATGCATCACCTATCGGGAAAAAGACACACAGATTAAGGATTATTATTTAAGTGGGCTACATAATCCTGTCATTTGTCAAAAGTCTGAGCCGTCCATCGCTACTCATATTGTCTAAATGCAGAATCTAAAATTATTAAAGAATTATCTTATCACACAATCAAATATAAAATTGTAAAACGTACATATAATATTAACCTTATATTGTATAATATTGTTAATTTAATATTGTTAAACTTACAAGCCACGCCCAGGATGAGGAAGAAGAAGGCAAACATAAGGTAGAGGCGGTCTGGCATGAAGTATTTCAGCACCCTCTTCAGCACCGCCGTTGAGCCGAGATTTTGACCTCCTTTCTTCTTCTGCCCATGGGTCAAATCCATCTCCCATAACGCACATGCTATGATGGAGGAGATTTGGGCCAATACGATCATACCAAGCGTAGGGACTGGACTTCCGTTAAAAGTAGAAAACCCAACTAGAGTTCGTACACTTTCAAAAACAGGAAGCATTAGGCACACGAGAGTCACAAACCTGTACACTACAGGTGTGGGTTTGTCGTCAACATAAACAGTCCATGTGTTGATTAGTGGCAGCTTTAATAGTGCAAAAGTCCACAAACCAGGCAATCCGACACAACTGGAGAACTGAAGCAAGACGGCAAAGAGCATCAGCCAGAACACAGTGTCCGAGAGGAGGACAAATCCATACGTCTTCCATTTCATTTTCGTCGACTTAAATTGTTTATCCTATAATAAATTACACGATCGTATATTACAATAAAAAGGAGGTATGTACACCACTGTCCGTACAACTTTAGTTTCTCTTTGCATTAACTTTCACTTTCCGCAGCATTATCTTGCGAGACCAGTAGGCTATTCTCGAGATTTGGAGGAACAGGACGACACTGTAGAACAGCCCCAAGAACAAATAAGGTGAGCCGTACAACTAGCAGGTGTAGATGTATGATGGGCTTGGGGCCGGGTGGTTTTAACATGGCATTTACATTTAGGGCATTTAGCAGACGTTTTTATCCAAAGCGACTTACAATAAGAACATTCGTCAGAAGAAAGAAACAATATATTGCTGTTGGTACAGTGAAAATATTATTATTACAGTTGCTCGGTTAACCCATTTCCCGTATACGACAAAGATAGTTAGGATAAGATGCAGTACGATGCTACTATTGTTAAGTGCCAGGACGTACAACATACAGTAAGTGCGTACATTTAATGCCTGGACGTACAACATACAATAAGTAAGTTAGAGGGGTGCTTTTAGGAGAGTAAGGGAGGAGAAGGGGCGGTGGGGGTAAGGGAGGAGGCTATAAAGAGCCAGTTTAACTTGAGGTCACAGTGTTTTTATATGAGGAGCCTATCTCTAGGTTGGATGCTGAATAACATCAATGTACAGTGGCGTTTCTACATTAGGGGCAGGTGGGGTAGTGCCCCACCAGACCCACGAGATGGCGCTGTTGAGCAGAAGGCTCAATCCATTCCTACTTCGTGGCAAACTATATATATATTTATATGCAAAGTAGCGTACAAATTTGTGTGAATAAACTTGACTCACAAGCATTATTGCCTTGTTTTGGAGTAATTTGATTCGGGTGTTCTACTGCCTGTGTGCTTGCTTGAATGAACGTTATGTCTATATTTCCGTTTCCTGTTTCCGGAGGGGCAAAGACCCACGCTGGCCCACCGTTACCATAGAAACACCAATGAGCGCGAACCACACCGGCCAAAGTTAACATTGAGGCTAGGGGCAATTTCAAATTTGCCCTTAGACGTTAACTGCGTAATCTACGTATTCTACGTAATGTAGACTGGGATAATGCGAAACCCGCGAGAACTCTACCCCGAGACTAAGCAAAAAAAACATACAGTGAGAGTGAGATCAGGAGTTACAGGAGACTTACAGAAGAGTTCGCTATCGGTAGATTTTACACAATTTTGAAAGAGTTTTTTAATTAATGAATAACAATGAATAACGTAGATTATTTGCTGAGGGTGCAATTCAGCACATTGCCGCAGGAAGAAAAATTAGAAATAAAACGTTTGGGACCACAGACCAGAAGACTTCATTCTGAACCAGCCTGGTGAGAAAACGAACCGAAATTTCAAGATGGAGTGGTTTGAAAGAAAGACATGGCTAACTGCGAGCACAACAAAAAGAGCACTGTTTTGCTTTCCATGCCTTCTTTTTTGAAATACCACTAACGCAGACTCAGTTTGGACCACTGATGGCTTTAAAGACCTGAAGCATCTGGCGGAAAGAACGGTAAAGCATGAAAGTAGCAAAGCTCATATCAATTGCGCCATGAAATTGGGACTATTGGGACGGGTCAACATCATGGCACAGCTGGACAGTGCTTATCAGCGGAGCATTTTAGAGCACAACAAGCAGGCGGAGGAAAACCGATATGTACTGGGGAGACTGATATCGTGCCTAAAGCTGTGTGGGAAGTGTGAACTGGGTCTGCGTGGTCACGATGAGTCAGCCGACTCTGTAAACCCAGGCATTTTTAGGTGCATTTTTGAAACGATGTGCGAGGGCGACACCAGGCTGAGACGTCACCACGATTCGGAGCCTACGTTCAAGGGG
This sequence comes from Pollachius pollachius, assembly GCF_949987615.1. Classification (NCBI taxonomy): domain Eukaryota; kingdom Metazoa; phylum Chordata; class Actinopteri; order Gadiformes; family Gadidae; genus Pollachius; species Pollachius pollachius. The sequence goes on along the minus strand of NC_136952.1, from coordinate 14,681,128 downwards.
ACATCAAGCACCATTCAGAACGAACTCCTGGATTGCATGTTTGAGGTCTACAGGTGTGAGGTGGCCAAGCAATTGCGGGACACCCAGTTTGTAGCTGTCCAGGCGGATGAGACCACTGATGCCTCATGCAAATCGCAAATGGTCATAGTCCTGAGATACATGGTGGACAGCAGCGTCACAGAGCGGTTTCTTGAATTCATTGAAGTGAAGGACAAAACTGCCATTGGCCTTTCTACTGCTATGAAACATGTCCTCGACCCACTGGGACTGACTGACAAGCTCATAGCCCAAACCTATGACGGGGCAGCGGTTATGCGTGGCAGTGTAGGCGGCGTGCAAGTACTTATTAAGGAAAGCTACAAAAACGCAATATTTGTACATTGCTACGCACACCAGCTGAACCTAACTCTGCAGCAAGTATGTGCATCCAGGGTCAGTGAGCCGAAGGTGTTCTTTGCTGATCTGTCTGGATTTGCCACGTTCTTCTCCACCTCACCGAAAAGAACGGCTGCTCTGGCAGAGACATCGGACAGGCGGATCCCGCGGCCACCCGGCACCCGATGGAATTTTAAAAGCAGGACCGTGAATGTGGTATGGGAAACTCGCGAAGATATACTGGAGTGTCTGGATAACATTCGCACTAAACCAGGATGGGACAAGGTGTCCATCCTAGTGAAAGACTTTCACTAGGAACACAATGGGACAGAAGAGACTGAATGCCCTCTCCATGCTTTCTATTGAAAACAACTTCATTAATGGACTGCTGGATTTTAACGACAAAGTAATCGAGAGGTTTGCTCAAGCAAAGAACCGTCGAGCCAACTTCCTTTTTAAGTGATCGGCATTGGTGAGTCAAAACCTTTTTTTTTTCTTTTTTTTTGAGCTGAAGAAGATCGTCTTTTTTGTTTAATAAATTATGGAAGTTATTGAAGCTATGTTCTGTTTAATTGTTTTACTTTAATGCTATATTATAGTGCGTACCATGTTGGCGCTCTGAGATTCTTTGGAACGAATAGTGCGTTTAAAATATAATGCAATATTATTATTATTATTATAAGCAACATCTTTGTGTCGAACTGAGCGCTAAAGCATGTGAAATGTATTTGAAATAGGATGTCTGCTCCCTGCTGGCACTCAAAATGCAGCCCATAGTATACCTGACTGGTCTATATACGTAGGCCTACTGTTATAATAATCAGCTACCTCTATTTTTGTGACGTAATATGACGTCATATAAATTTGCCCCACCAGAAATTTCAGGCTAAAATCGCCACTGTCAATGTAGTCCTACTTTGGGACGAGCGAGTTGAACATGATGACTCCCAGAAGTGATCTATTGATTTGGAGGCTGTATAGTTTCTCGTACGAGAATTTACATATTAAGTTAATATTTACTCAAACAAACTCGAGTTGGTCATCTTCATGCTATGCTCGGTGCCATTGTTTTTTTGTCATATTTTCTAACATTTTAATACCTCACATATTCGATTATCAAGAAAATAATGAACAGTACTATATGTCATGTTTTAAATGTGGAGATATTTCTTAAGCACAAAAACCTTCTTTGCAGTTTCCTTGACTTTGGGAAGAGATAATTGCTCACATCCAATAATAAAACCTTCCCAAATTGAGTCGTCTTTATCATGAACGCATTGAACACACACTCATTCGGTACCAGCCATGCATTCATTCATTATTTGCCGGGATCCAAGGAACATTAGTAACTAAACCATAACTAAATGGAAGCCCATCTTAGAGTATGTCTCCCTCTGTTTAACACGAGCGGAACTGCATCATATTATTTAACTAATAAAAAATACCATTGAAAGATTATCAGGGAATATGCATTAACTAATCCAGCCTGCTATATAGTGAACAATTATTTTCTTCCAGACTTCAGTGGAACCACCCGCTTTCACTGCTGAGAGAGCTTGACAATCAAGCATTTCCTTACAATTAGTGAGTGCGTCTGTTTTATTGTTTCACGTTTTACTGCGATAAACTCAAACCCAAGCCCCGCTTACACCTACATGTATGTGAGTGCCTGATGAGAAGCTGGATGCCATCCAGCCAAATGTAGCCCGTTCTCACTTAGGATTAGTATGTGTAGGCCAATAATCACCTAATTCAATACATCCTTTATACTAAAGTATTCAAAATTTAAAATTATATTTTCTAATGTGGCGGGGCTCAGTGTAAAAGACAATATGAACGGGGGAAGGGGGAAATAACTAAAGAGGGACCGACAACACCACCTGGGGAATTACACCCCAGGAAATATAGAACAAAGAAAATTAAACTATGATATTACAGAAATAATAAGGACACAGGTTCGAGAACTAAAGAGGCGGAAGAAGCGCTGGGCCTCTAGTGGAACAGGGTCTGATAGCTGCGGTGGTAGCGGCCTCTACTGGCCATGAGCTCCAGGTGCGTGCCCTGCTCCACGATGGCCCCGCCCTCCATGAACACGATGTGGTCCGCCTCCTCCACCGTCCTCAGCTGATGGGCCACCACCAGCAGGGTCACACCCTGCCCCCGCAGCTGCCTCGCCACCTGGCACGTACACACACACACACACACACACACACACACACACACACACACACACACACACGTACGCACACACCGACAGACACAGACACACACGTAGGCTGAGAACCTTGTACCTTATAGGCAGCAACATTTCAAGACATCCCACATGTTGTATGTATGTTGTAAGTCCTGACACTTTTCAAAAATAAATAGTAAGTAAGCATTGTGTAGCATCTTATCCTAGCTACCTTTGTTGTACACAGGGAATGGGTGAACCTAGCAAATGTAAGTGCTTGGCACTTGTTTCTATGAGTTGCTTTCCTCTACTGACAGCGATAAATAGTTGTTTCTCTTTCTTCTGACAAATGTACTTATGGTAAGTCACTCTGGATAAAAGCGTCTGCTAAACGCCCTAAATGTAAATCCCACAATCCAGTTCGATTTATGCGTGGGGTTTTATCATGTTTATTTTTAATCTGCTGTAGGTGTAGCGTGTGTTACGCCGCTTTGGACGCCACACCACACCGCCACACTGGGGTCGGTGGACGTTCTCAGGGGCCATGGAGTCCACGGGCCTTGAGAACGTCCACCGACCCCCGGACATGGGGCCTACAGAGAAGAAGCAGTCAGAGTTTGGGTGACGTACGGCGTGCTGCACGTCTGCGTCCAGGCTGCTGGTGGCCTCGTCCAGGATGATGACCCGGGGCGTCCGGACCAGAGCTCTGGCGATGGCCACGCACTGCCTCTGCCCCGCCCCCAGCTTCACGCCACACTCCCCCATGTCTAGAGAGGGAGACAACACAACGGGATTCATTCTGGGTCTTATTTCTGCAAATAACACTAAGTCCCTTTAATGGGCTTTATGAGTTTTTGTTTATTTATTTAGATGAGGATTCATATCCCCCCCTATTGTTGCTAGTTTGCAACCGCCGCAAAGCTGATTTTCCCCCGCAGTCAACTCGCGCCGCTAAACTTGCGCCCTGAGAGGCGTGTCGCGAAAAGCAGACGCGTGTTCCGGCGCAAATAGTTTAAACACACGCAAACTAAACATTGAATGCATAATACAGTCCATGGCAATGTATATTAACGGTGGGACATATGCATATTATGAACACAAGTCGATAACGATAATGTATAGAATACTGGTAAGAAACGATGTGCGTTAGTGTATTGCCGCATATCATTCAATAGACCCACAGTTGCGGCCACAGTACCGCATATCATATATGTGTTAAGTTCTCTTTACCATAATTTACAGGACGACTCAGTGTTTCTGAAGTTGTAGAAGAAAACGCTATTCCATGTCTGAACAGGGCAATATTATTTGGCCATAAACTGATCCATTTGAAGTTTGAAATTCATGTGGTCATGCATCTGTCTCAGGGGAGACTGCAAACGTCAAAATATCAACTCGTCAGGTTCAAATGAGCTCATGGCTCTTAAAGAGGATGGGAGATGGCGCTCTCATTGGTTTATTGCATGTTACGCCCAAAACACACCTACAGGTATTCAGACCAACCCATTTTAGATTTGTGTTGGGTGCAAGAGTCATTTATCCGCCGGTATAAGCAACAGCGCCAGAGATCCGCCCACAAAGCTAACAACAAACCCAGACCGATATAATAGGGCCCCAGGAGTGGAGTGACGGCCGACCTGTGTCGTATTTCTGCTCCAGCGACGCGATGAAGCCGTCTGCACTGGCTCTCCTTGCTGCCTCCTCCAACATTCCCAGGGTGCAGTTCTCCAGCCCGTATCCGATGTTGGACCCCAGCGAGCCTGAGAACAGGACCGGGTTCTGGGGCACCAGGGTCACCTGCCGTCAGAGGAGGGAGTCATGAGTGTGTTGTCAATCAATCAATAAAACTATTGATATAGCCCTTTGTGCACAAAACAGCAATACAAAGTAATATACAAGGGAAACTACTATAACGAAGCAAGAGATTATTTGAGAGCATGTCATACACCATTATTTGTTATAGTTCTTTGCAAAATAATTCATTTCCTGAAAAGTTCTCGGTGGGCTCTTACTAAGAAGTCCTTTGTAGTAAGTATTTAATTTTGTATAAGAAAAGAAATGTGCTTGAGTAGAAATGCTTGAGTTTGTTTGGAGTCTAAATATCCCTTGTCTCTCAGGGACTGAACCCAGGGACTACCTTCTGGTGGAGGTATTTGTGTTGGTAGCTGTGCAGCGGCTGTCCGTCCAGCAGGATCTGTCCGTCCTGAGGTTCATACAACCTCTTCAGGAGGCTGACGCAGGAAGTCTTCCCTCCGCCAGAGGGACCCACGAGGGCTGTCATCTTCCCCGGGCGAACTTCCAGAGAGAGGGACTATTGCAAAGAGAGAGTGTGTGTACTGTAAAGGACCATATTGTATTCTAGGGAGATTGTTTAATGCTTCTTATCCAAAGCAGCCAACATTGGGAAAATAAACTATTTAGATACTTGTCATAAAAGAAGCAGGCGGGGGTTAGGAATCTAGTATGCCCATAGCCTTCGAACACTGGGGAACCCAGTACCTTTACTGGGAGACAGAGTAGCCGCTATACCATCCTGCCTCCACTACACAAATACACAACTACACAACCACACCGTTGATAGTAGACATCGCAACCTTGGTCCGAAATGATACAAGGTAAGTTATATTTCAGTTTAATAATAGTTTGCTGCTCTTTTGAGCCTGGTTTGTTTAGTCTGAAAACTACAATTAAATTATTGTTTAATTTTTTTTACTATGAATATTACCATCTGTATGTGAAGCAGTCCAGTCCACAAACAGATGCTCACCTTGAGTACGGGTTTATCAGGGGTGCTCGGGTAGGCAAAAGTCACGTTCTGGAAGCTGATTCCGCCCGCCAGCGCCTCGGGGGCAAGCCGTCCTGCCGGTTTGGCGTTGGACGTTCGGTCCAAGTAACCCAACACTTTGGTGATGACTCCCGCGGTGCTCTCGAACTCTCCAGTGGCGTAAAGGAACTCCTGGAACAACCACAACCTTTTAGAATGACTTCCATTTTGTCTCAAGACGGACCAAACTTTGAATGAGACCCAAATCCAAATCCCCCATAGTCTCATGGCCCCATAGTCTCATGGCATCCATGGTCTTATGGCCCTTGTAGTCTCATGGCCCTCATATTCTCATGGCCTCATAGTCTCATGGCCCTCATAGTCTCATGGCCCTCATGGTCTTATTGCCATTATAGTCTCATGGCCCTCATAGTCTCATGGCCTTCATGACCTTATAGTCTCATGGCCCTCATAGTCTCATGGCTCTCATAGTCTCATGGTCTCATGGCCCTCATAGTCTTATGGCCCTCAGTCTCATGCCCCTCATAGTCTCATGGCCCTCATAGTCTTATGGCCCTCAGTCTCATGGGCCTCATAGTCTCATGGCCCTCCGGGTCTCATGGCCTCATAGTCTCAAGGCCCTCATAGTCTCATGGCCCGCAGTCTCATGGCCCTCAGTTTCATGGCCCTCATAGTCTCATGGCCCTCAGTCTCATGGCCCTCGTAGTCTTATGGCCCTCAGTCTCATGGCCCTCAGTCTCATGGCCCTCATAGTTTCATGGCCCTCAGTCTCATGGCCCTCATATTCTCATGGCCCTCGTAGTCTTATGGGTCTGCGTTGAGCATAGCGCCGCTAAGATAAAGCAAAAATCAGCATCTGCCAGCAGCTTCCAGAGTAGCGTCCGGTTATTGGAGGTGGTTTCAAGATTACAATTTTTCTATTGCTCTACGCTGGAAAGAAGTCCAACTATGTTTTCTGTCCAACCTTCAGAGAGCTCTGGAAATGTTCCAGCTGTAGATTTTGAATGACCCTGCACGTTGTGTAATATTGAGAACGTTTTTGACGACCAGGTCCGAGTGCCGCCCTGAAGTCCACCTAGTTTTACACCTAGTTTAATTTATGCCACACAAGGCCTCCACATGAAAGGAGTTGAGAGCGTACAGCAACGGCCAGCCATTGGTAGGATGGAGGCCGATTCTCACCCGTATGCTTGCTGAGAGAGGTCCCTGGTACAGGAAGAAGGCGAGCAGGTCGCCCACGGTGATCTGACCAGAGGAGATCAGGTAGCGGCCCTGGACCAGGATGAGCACCTTGATCCCAACGTTCAGCAGCTAGGGGAGGACAGGTGACAAGGGATTCATTCAGAGCATCTTCGCATTTCACTTTCGGTTAGGAGTCAGGTTAAATTCATGAATCTTGTTTCTCTCTCTCCTAGGGCTGTCCAAGTAATAATTACATTATTTTTAAAAAATACTGTATTAGTACTTAATACTTCTGTATTATACATTCTTTTGTAGTCCAAATAAATCAATAATTTTAAAATGCAGCCCTCCAAATTATTTGAACAATGCAACCCTTAAAATAAAATACTAAACAACGTTTGATAAGACAGATAATCTGTCCCATTATGACCCTCAGACTCATCCACTAAGAAGAGTTTTTATTGAATCCCCTTCGCCCAGCCGCTCTCCTCACCCTTCGCAGCAGGAGGAAGGTGGCGCTGTAGAGTCCCATGCGTGTTTTGAGGACTCTCATCTGGTCCAGCGCCCGGCCGTAGACCCCCGCCTCGTAGGGCTCCGCCCCGCAGCTGCGGACCACCCTGATGCTGCCCAGGGTCTGGGTGGCCAGCCGGTTGTTCTCCGCCTGGCAGTCCTGCAGCTCCTCCTTCATTTCCTGTGGGGCCCGTCATGAGGAACACTGACCGTGAGGCACACTCCAGAGGTTCTGGGTTCAATCCCCGGTATACCTGTAGGCCTGCCTGCTCCTTAATGACCTCTATCTGAATTCAGCGTATGTTCCTAAGAAATACAATATTGGTCTTCAGTTTATTACACACACTTCCTCTTCTTATGAAGCTAAGCCCAGAACAAAGCCCGGAACAAAGCCCAGAACAAAGCCCAGAACAAGGCCTTTAGTGCTTTGTCCATCATCATCATAAGTGTATGAAATGGGATTTGTCCAAGCTTTCCAACTCTCTCACAAATGTACTCAACGTCACTGTGGCTGTATGAATATATTTACATCAGGCCTGCATGCATGACAGTTCTAATGTTTCTGATGGTTCTCATATCTGTTACTTCCTACCTTGCTGTATGCGCTGTACTGGCTCTGTATGAGGCTCAGGAGACGCATCTCCACCACGGTGAGTAGGGTGAGCTGCCAGGACAGCCTGACCATGAGCTGCAGCATGAGGACGCCCTTGATGGTGCTGCGTACCAACAGGTTACAGTTCAGCGCCACGGTTTTACCCATCTTGTCCACGTCCGAATGCAGACGGGAGGCCAGGCTTCCTGAGAGAGGGATGAGTGGGGGGGAGGGAAGGAGAGAGTGGGAGAGGGAGAGAGTGGGGGAGGGAGACAGAGGGAGACGGAGAGAGAGTCAGTGAAGGTGACGCACAATGATTCAGTGCTAACTAAGGAATGTGCCGATTAAATGAAATTCACTATGAAAGTAAGCCAGGGGTATGTACACCAAAAAATTGGTGTACACACTCCTACACACACGTCGCACACACACAGACACACACGTCTGCTCACACACAACAGGTATTATTAGTGTCTGTATCACCAGGCTTGTTGTCCTCAAAGAACTGTATCTCCTGCTGCAGCAGATTGCTGTACAGCAGTCTCTTGACTCTCTGGTTCAGCCTGGACAAGATCCACATAAACGTGCTTCCTCTCAGCGCAGAGAACAGAGGGCTAGAGCAAAAGAACATGAAAAAGACAGGTACTGATGAATGCAGAAATACTGGGACAACAATAAAGTAGCTACAGCCTATGTATTCTTTAAGGAAGGGTAAATCTGCACAAGGGAAACAACTATCAAGCATACCTCCCAAGAGAAAAAAGGGCTAGCCATCCAAGGTTCTTCAGAAAGTGTGTTTGATAGAGCTGACCTCGCAGCATATCAATGACTCTTCCCTGATACAGTGGGATGTATGCATCACCTATCGGGAAAAAGACACACAGATTAAGGATTATTATTTAAGTGGGCTACATAATCCTGTAATTTGTCAAAAGTCTGAGCCGTCCATCGCTACTCATATTGTCTAAATGCAGAATCTAAAATTATTTAAGAATTAGCTTATCACACAATCCAATATAAAATTGTAAAACGTACATATAATATTAACCTTATATTGTATAATATTGTTAATTTAATATTGTTAAACTTACAAGCCACGCCCAGGATGAGGAAGAAGAAGGCAAACATAAGGTAGAGGCGGTCTGGCATGAAGTATTTCAGCACCCTCTTCAGCACCGCCGTTGAGCCGAGATTTTGACCTCCTTTCTTCTTCTGCCCATGGGTCAAATCCATCTCCCATAACGCACATGCTATGATGGAGGAGATTTGGGCCAATACGATCATACCAAGCGTAGGGACTGGACTTCCGTTAAAAGTAGAAAACCCAACTAGAGTTCGTACATTTTCAAAAACAGGAAGCAATAGGCACACGAGAGTCACAAACCTGTACACTACAGGTGTGGGTTTGTCGTCAATATAAACGGTCCATGTGTTAATTAGTATCATTTTTAATACTGCAAAAGTCCACAAACCAGGCAATCCACCACAACTTGGGAACTGTAGAAACACCAGTTCGGCGAAGAGTATCAGCCAGAACATAACGTCCGAGAGGAGGACAAATCCATACGTCTTCCATTTCATTTTCGTCGACTTAAATGGTTTATCCTATAATAAATTACAGGAATGTATATTCAAATAAAAAATGGAGAGAAGTACCCCACTGTCTGCACGACTTTAGTTTCGCTTTGGATTATCTCGCGCGACCAGTGTTCACGAGATTTGGAGGAACAGGAAGACCAATATCAAATGTCGATAAATATTTTATTGTTGCCAGAAGATGGCAGCAGAGAAGGCTATACTTGAGAATTGCCCCAACAAAAATTGGTCATCTACAATAAGCTACTCAAGACTAATGTTTAGCAGTTTAATGAATGGCCTGTCTGTGGGATCCTGGGGCTCATGATACCGTAGAACGGACCCAACAACAAACGTGACAAGTATATCAAACAAAGGTCCAATCTTAAATCACTTTATTGAAACAAAATGTAAAACAATAACTTACAATAAATATTTGACTATCTAACAAGTTCCTTTATTTGTAGAAACAGTGCAGAACTTACCACTACAAACAAAATATTCTTATGTTGAAATTGGGAAAAAGTAAATGAGGACATTCTTATTTAAATAATGTAAACACTTTATTTACAAAGTAAGATATTTTTAAATGTAGCTCAAAGATATGAAATATAGTAGGATAACCTAAATGTCCAGCATTTTGTCGCCCTTGCTTTCAAATAAATTGTATTTGAATATGAGGAAAGGCTTAGAAAGAAAGTAGAAAAAATGTCCCATCAAAGAAATGACAACTGCCATTTTGTGACACCATGAAATAGATTGGGTGGAATTTCTCTTGACCTCAACTGCAGTATCACTTAAATAGCAAAATATGTAAATTCTTTTTGTCCTCTAATTTGGATGTTAGAGGAGCAGAGGGAGGTGTAAGTCTGCCGGAAGTGCTTTGATTGTAGATCATTCTGTGTCTCGACAGAAAAAGTAACAATTACGCTGGAGGAGGGGGTTTGCTTTAGGGATCTGCTTGTGTATGCGTTTTAGAAGAAAGAGAAAGTTAGCATGAGAGCGAGAGAGAGAGAGGGAGCAGATAATGGCACCAGAAAGGCCGTTCCTCTTGGTCTCTAGGCTAGGTCCAACGGTTAACCCCTGTATGAACCACACAGGACAGTGTCCCTCGTCCAAAATGGCCCTGTGGGCATGAAGGTCCTCATAGTGCACTGTCCACCACACAGGACGGACGGACGGAGCAGTGGTCGCTCCGACGCAGAAGCTACAGCCCCTTGAGGGAAGACACTTTCTTTTTCCGTGCCGCCAGCATCTCGTAAAAGGGATCCTTGCTGATGGCCGCTCTATAGGGAGACACAGACAAGGTGGACAGAATGATGAGCCAGGGCACGTCTGTTTAAACTGCACCCTTTAAACACAATGACCAGTGTTCTGTGTATAGGCAGAAACACACAACACATTTTAAAAAGTCTTCTAAAGCACAATTTAACAAAATAAGAAAATGAAAGAGAAATGTAAAAGGAAAGCATAAGGTCAGATAATATATATTCCAGTCCAGACAGATGTACATTATAGGAAAAAGCCACGGAAAACAGAAGATTAGAGTTTTGAGCCCTAAAGTTGAGTAAGGGCAGTTGGAGGGTAGGGTGGGGAGGGGCTTACTTGATGCTGGTGATCCACTCGTCCTTCTCCTCGGTCGTGGGGGCCGAGATGCGGTAGAAGGTGTGGTTGCCCTCGACGACCCGGCCATCGGCCTCCGTCTTGCAGGCCTTGATCACCTGGTCCTTCTGGTCCGGGATGTAGAGCTCAAAACAGTTCTGGGAATAGAGAATGGAGGGTGCATAAAAGATTGACCAAAAAATAAAAACAACGATCCGCCTTTACTTTATTAACAGTTTGAGATGCAGTACTTTAGAAACGTACCGGTTTCTTTGAGTCCTCCACCTCTCTGATGCTGAGGTTCTCCAGGGGAATGATCCCTCTGGGTTCCTTATCCTAGGAGGACGACAGAGGGAACGTCATCACGGTGAGAATACAGGGAGCACGGTACAGGCCCCGTTTCCTGGACGCTGGTGCCTTGCTCGTTCTTTGTCATTGCGTTGGCCCTACTCACTGTGGTGTATTCGAAGTAGTAGAGGCAGTTGTCGGTGAGAATGAACCAGCGTCTTTTCCAGGTCTTCACGCGTCCCCCTGGTGGGTCAGAGGACATGTGAGCGAGGGACTTGGAAAAAGTTCAAAAAACACTGCAGAACATTTGGTCAAGCCGGCTTCATTAATGTAGTTGAAGTCATGACGACAGTCACTTGAAAGCAGGCATGCTTAATGTCCGGGGGGGGGGGGGGGGTGAATGGCCAGGCATGGAGCAGAGCAGAAGCAATGTTAAGAAGCTTATTGGCTGACACGGTGGCATCTCAAAACATAAAAGGCCAGACGCTTAGGGACACACAGCATAGGGCCAAGAGGCCTTTGGTAGATGCAACAACAATACAAATGACCTTTTTCGTTTTTGCAAATGAAAATGGGAAGTTAGGCGAAACGGAAGCAGATATCGCCGCAACAGCGCGTATGAGGGACAGCAAAGCAAAGCTCAAAAGCGTCACGTGAAGATGGCGTTTGCAAAGCTTTTTTTTTTTGAAAAGCTCGTACATACCTCCTGGTGAGACCATCCCATGAAAAACAAACGAAACAGAGAGAGTCACAATAGAGAAGTCATATTTATACTGTATATATAACTAATATATCTTGATGGGACTTCATAGAGTGAGCACACACACACACCTAGCTTCAGCAGCCACCCCTCCCGGTCAGGGTTGAAGAAGGTGTGAGTGAGGTCATTCCCGTCATCTTCTGGAATCTTGAAGGGTTCATTCTTGATGCTGTCGTAGAGGTTCTGTAGAAACATGATCGAAGAGTCTATAAGTCGAGGGTTTAAAAGAGACCCTTTGGATATAGCCCCACCATGTGGCCTATTTATATTATAAATATAAATAGTATGTTTGGTGATGACCTTTCATGGGCTATCATTTACATTTCGTTAAGGGGATATCTGCATATGCAATATGCTCCTATGAATTGAGCAGTGTATAGGGCTGTACCGAAATGGAAATTATAGAAAGATGAACATGCAGGGTCTGATTATATTTAGAAGAAGCCCCGTACCCTGAGCAGGTCTTCTGGGAGGTCTCCGCCGTCATTGATCCCTCTGTTCATGGCGGTGAACCTCTGCACGGATGGCTTGTCCTTCACGTTGGGGTTGTGCAGGCTGGTGTTCAGCATGATCACAGCGAACGACAGCACGTAGCACGTGTCTAGAAGGGCCACAGCGGGGAGCACCTGTGAGTCCCTCTCCGCACCCTCCATCACCTCAAGCACCATTTCACGACTTACAACCATTCACTCACACATTCACACACCGACGGCGTCAACCACGCAGGGTTGACAGCCAGCGCGTCAGGAGGAGCAGGGGATCGAACCAGCAACCTTCCGGCAACCAGTCAACCCGTCCCTACCTGCTGAGCTACTGCCGCCCCTACACCGCCTACAACACCACCTCCTAGTAGTCTTCGGTCCTCACCTGTGCTCTGGAAGACGCCGGCGTTGCAGTGGCAGTAGCGCTGGGCGAAGGCCTCCATCATGCGGTCGATCTTCTGGGCCTCGCCGGGCAGACGGAAGCTCCACAGGAACTGCCTGAGGGCCTGCACCAGGTTGAGGTCCGTGAACTCATGCAGCTGCACGAAGGCATGCAGGACCTGGAGGTTGAACTCATCTCTGGAGGGAGGGACACACACACACACACACACACACACACACACACACGATTAAAGGACATACAACTTCTCTGTGCCTCAGTTGAACATATCCAAACATGTATGAGGAGATATTCCCATGTTATGATCTTGATGAGATGAAGAGAGCATTGCTGTGGCTGCCAGACGATTCCCGCAAGCTCATGTTTTGTTTGCTCTGCAGATAAGTGCTGACTCCCCTCACGTACAAAAAGATTGGTCTGGAACGAGCTAGGCGGACCAATCAGGACGGTTCCACTAATATGAGGCAGGACAAATACAATGATGGTGCAGGCTGCCATAGGGGCAACTTAAAAACAAACAAAGATGGGGGCCACTGATGTAGAACGGTCTTTTGATTCCCCTTGGAAATCCCAAATGAACGGAGAGGTCCCAGCCCAATTGCAGTTTTCCATTCGTCTGGCGATGCCAGGCTAACAGAGTAGGGAGATAGGGATTACGATAAACCACCGCATTTTTGGAGAGGACGCTCAAAAAATATAATCTGTCCATAATCGGCCTCCAAAATCCTCAGCGTGCGCCATGGTCATCATTGCATTGCTCACCTCTCCCCCAGGTAGTCTCCTATGGCATTCTTGTTAAGCCCCTCCCCCTTGTACAGGAACTGGGCAATATCATCACATGTGTTCTTCAGGAGGGCGCTGTCAATCAAGAACCTGATCCCCTAGGCAAAGGAAAACAAAAAGGATGAGAAGGCAGCTGCTATCCAGCTGAGCTCGATACTTGGACTAGCCTTCATCGTCCAAATGGGTTTTCCATTGTCGCTCACCTTCTTTGGGTCCATATTGAACTTCTTACGGCCCATGGCCATCTGTTTATTCCTCTGCATGTTCTTTCTTTGGATAAAAATGATAGAAAGAACGGAATGGATTTTCATTAAGGCCCGAGGACCCCAGCCCCGCCTCCACAAGATCAGCCCACTCTGGTACCAAACGCCTCCAGGCCTGTGGGGTCTTATGCGGATCTTGTCTGGTCTTATTGACCAGTTGGCACAGAACGTTACCTCTCTTGGGTGAGTCCCAGGTCCTCGATCTCACAGGTCACCTCTGCAATCTCATCCTTCAGGCGCTGGGAGAGAGGAGAGGACCATTAAACATGTACGGCGATCGCCGAGAGCCAACACTGTTGGGGGGGGACTGTGCACATGAGGACATAAATGATGTCAAGAGATTGCATTACAAGCTGCCTCCTTGTGATGTCTGCCACTTTAATCCAGCCCCCACAGAGTTTGATGCTGTGCGTGTGTGTGTGTGTGTGTGTGTGCGCGCGCGCGTGTCTGCAGTGATCACACATGGCCCGGGACACAAGCAGACCCAGCAGCCATCCTGCTGAGCTGACCCAGTAAGGCAGGCTGACCAGCGACGGGTCAACAGTGAGGACACTGAGAGCCAAGGCTTTCTTTCTCCCCTGGAGGTATTTGGGACAGGGGGATGAATGCGGCCTGAGAGCCGTTGCACCTGCCGCTTGGGGTGGGACCAGGCGCCCCCCCCCCCTCCCCTGACCCAGATTCCCCCCAGTCATGGCTGCGGCCCGTCTGTGTGTGCAGGCTTTCACACGGGGAGGGAGGGAGGGGAGGTAAGGTCAAAGAATGGGACATCTCAGCGGAGCGGCTTGGAGAGCTAAGATGCTCAGGTTTTAGTAGGAAATACTGTGCAGAGAAACTCTTTAAGTAGGAAATACTGTGCAGAGAAACACTTTTAGTAGGAAATACTGTGCAGAGAAACACTTTTAGTCAGAAATATTGTAAAAAAAATAAATAGTAAGAGAAAGCGACTGCACCAAACAACAGGGGGTCAACCTGACGAGTAGATGTGAGAAGATAGGCTCGGGGACCGCGTTATGAGAGGATTTGGCTATATCTACCATGCGTGAACATTTATTTGCTTGTGAAAGAAAATCTTCCAGCACAAATTTGAACACTGATTTTATAAGAAAGTGTTTTGTGCTGAGAGTTTGAGGAAGGAGGGGGAAAAGGCACTTTGATGCAACCCAAAAAAGTGACTTGAGTTTCGAGCAGAGTAGAGCGTACACCGTTTTTTTCTAAATAACAGGCTTACTTTGGTAACAGTGAAACGATGGCATAGATAACTATGTTGAAGATCCTTCAAGACATATAACCACGTATATTACAAAAAAAGATTTTGGGCTCCAATAAAGGGTGAGGGCTTTCAGAAGTGTGATTCTTAACACCTTGAATATCTGAGAGTACTAACTTACGTTGTCTGACCAAATTTTTATTTAATAAATGATGATGAGTAATAATAATCAACTACTATCATGTATTAAACATTAGAGGTCCTTTGGAGGCCTTATGCCTAAAGCAGTCTTGTTGGGACCATTCAGCAAAGATTTCCATGGCTACTAACCAGCCTTCTAAACTTAACTATAATGACAGGGACTTGAGTCTCCATTACTGAAAATATTCCATGGCTCATTACCCAAAATTCTCCAGGGTAGGGCAAATGACAGGAAAGCGAGGAGCAAGAGTCACAACCCCTGATGTTAGTCAAAGGCAGCCAGTATGTGGCATGGTGGGTAGTGTATGGACATTTGTGTTGGACAATGCTGACAAATCAACACAAGGCTTCCTAAGAGTAAACTGGTGGACAGCTCACACACACACAATCTGACAAATCATGTTGGTTGCACAGGGATGCACACACGTAAAGAAGGGTCATTGACGCATGTTGTGCTTTGGAATTATCCGCATAACGCATTTGTTTAGCTGAGAAATATAAGCTGTGGCTAAACCAACACGCAAATATGGACAGGAAGAGGGCCGCGCACAAACCCACACTCAAACACAGACGACGACCAAGGGAAACCTTCTGGAAGTCACTAGACATAGGCGATCAGCAGGTGTGAATAAGGTGCAAATCAGTCCTTACATTGACCAGTCCAAAGAGACGTACATCAGACCCTTAAACAAGAATCTGTGACCCACGTGTATGAGGCCTTGCATGAAATACGATGATGTACAGGGTTAACGAGACACGATGGTGAGAATGTGCAACCCAATGCACATCGCTTTAGGTGGACTTGCGTGGTTGTGGCAAGTTTGTCACCGTGGTAAATGTCCCGATGTCGTTTGCGAACAAGGCTAGGGTGTGCATGGTTCAGTCGAGCCCACGGGGCAGGAAGCAGCACACTACTAAGCCACAGGTCAGTCAGGTGGGTACACACTACAGTTGCAACATGGAGGTAGCTGTTGTGAACAGGCCAAATACTGTTTAAATAAAGAAACATTCAAAGGCCCTCTTGGAAAAGTCACATTTGTCGCGTCCAGCCCTGATTACTAGTTATAGACTGCTCAAAGGCAGGAGGAATCACTCCTCTAACCACACTAGTGTGTTCCTGTGTGTGTGTGTGTGTGTGTGTGTGTGTGTGTCTCACTTGTATGTCTTGCATCAGCTCTTGCTTCCTGCGGCGGATGCTCTCCAGGTCCTGCCTCTCTTCAGGGCTGAGGTCATTGGGCACTAAAAGAGGAGAAGAAGACATGAAGACAACAGTCACCAGGCAGACAGAGGCGTCACACACACAGACCAGAGAATGCCTGGGCTGGGAGGGATATTAATACAGCCCTGCTGCAACCCCTAATCCATCCGATTGGACCACATGTCTGCCAGACACTCACAATCTATCCCGCTTTATGTGTCTCTCACACACACACACACACACACACACACACACACACACACACACACACACAGACTTTTAGAATTGGTCTTTGAACCCAAACAAAAAGCTGATCCAACCAGTCCTCCACTGCAATAGACAGCCAGTTTAAAACCAAAGTACCACATCTGTCTGAGGATAGGGCGGTGGTATTATGCCCTGGATAACTAAACTCAATACAGCATGCGCTGAACAAATGTCTCCACCCTTCCCCACTTGAAATTCACACCCACATAAAAAAGGGATATAAACACCCCCCCCCCCCCACACACACACACACACGTTATGAGGTGCAGAGGGGAACCGCATGGCAGACAGCAGATCTGTAGTGGGAGGCTAAAACAAGAGCCAGAGTGAAGGTTTAAATGTCAGTTATAAGGGGAGAGGAGGTTCGGCCAAGGCATCACATATTTTGAATGCCAATGCTATGCTATGGTGAATGTGGTATTTCTCTCCATGTATAATTTACTTATAAAAGCAAAAGCGACACTCTATAAATAAAGAAAAAGGCCATGCCAAAGGCATTCAAATATTGTAGGTTAAGTACAAATGAAGGGAGGGGCCGTTATTCCCTGAGGTACAGATCTCAGCCCAGTATTACTGCTTTACACTCACCGAGCAGACAGACAGCCCTTGACTATGATGTCTAAATACTAATAATCCAAAATGGTTACTCCTACATACAAGGAAACGCATATCCAGCATGTGTGATGTGATATGGCAGTTGTTACAGTGTAAGGATATTTAGCGCTATGCACACACGCACACATTTACATCCCCCTGCGAGAAAGTCTAAAGTAGGCTGGAGCTGCTCCCATTTTAAAGTCAGAGACAAGAATAACTCCACATTGTGGTCTCACACACACACACACACACACACACACACACACACGTTACTTACACGACTCCCGTCCAAGCTCGGCTACCTAGTCCACAGGTCACCCAGAGTGTGTGTGGGTTTGTTTGCGCGTGTTGGCAAGACACGGGACACAGTCACAACCGTGACGCTGAAGAGCAGCTGGTCAGTTCAAACGGATGTAAACTTTAACCTTCACTTGTAACCCTCACCCCCTCACCACCCCTCCCACCTACTGCTGCCGTCCCCATCCTCTGCACGCTTGACAGCCGTTAGGAAATCATACGCAGGCCACTGACGGGAACGGTGAAGGCAACAGCGGTCCAAAGGCCAGGGCAAACAACCAAACAAAGAGTGGGCTATTTTATCAGCTGTTCCGTCGTGTGGTTTGCGATTTGTCATTAGAGTGTCAAAAAGGACGACAGACGCACACGCGACGCACACGCAACAGCACACCCACCTAGGAGGGTGAGGGCAGTCATGATGGCATGACTCTAAAATCACACCAGCGTAATGCTGAAATCTCACAGTCGCCTATTTCCATCAGCAATGACCTCAATCGTATTTGTGTCTTGTGAGAGAATCAAAAGGCAGATAATCCAAACTGAAAATAAATATATTAAAAAAAAACGTTACTCCAAATCTATCCCAGACTCCAGTATTGTGTATCCAATCTGTCAATATTCCACAGGTCTATCCTGTTCCAGACCACTCTGAGTAGGCGGCCTGGGCTGTGAACGGTCCTGGTGCAGATGGGGTCCGGTGGGATGGAGTCCTGCCCCTCCATCCACTCAACGCTGAGGTCCGCCCGCTGGTCCCCCTCCCTCCAGGACCGCCCAGCCTTAATCCTCCAAACACACACATTCTGCCACAGAGACAGAGCCAAGAGGGAAGGAGAAGTATGGCCAGCCTATAGTTATAGCAGAAGAGTTTGTGTGTGTGGGAGGGAGAGAGAGAACGAGAGGAAGACCTCTGCCCAACGTGTGTGTGTGAGTGTGTGTGTGTGTGTGTGTGTGTGTGTGTGTGTGTGTGTGTGTGTGTGTGTGTGTGTGTGTGTGTGTGTGTGTGTGTGTGCGTGCGTGCGTCACCTCCAACCCTTTCCCTCTGTTCCCTACCACTCCTCCTACCTTGCACGTCATACAGACTACCCCCCTGTGTATGCACCAAACTCCCGTGAAAACCACGGTATTATATTCCTTCCATTATCACTGTGTGTAGCTCTATGGTAAACACAGAACAGCCCTCCTTGTACATTTAGTGTCCTATTGCAAGGGGTGTATCACTATTTGTGATACTTACTATTTATAAGCATATAACAAGCATATAACAATTTTATTGCATCTTTATTTACCAGAGTATATTTATAACATAAGAATTCCCCATTGGTAGAAGTTGCTATTCCAGGTAGTAGCAATCCTTCTTAGAATAGTGTACTGTGGTTGTTGTTTTTGGGAAATTTGAGTGAGTCCAAAGAAAAAATAAAGTAACCAACCCACTCAAGTGCCACTAAAGGTAATTTTCCTTAATGTCTTACATTTTCCCATAGTGCCCTTTGTTGCTACAGTACAACAAGGTTCACATCCTCTACGTTGCTACGACGATGTGTGATGCTGAGAACTGACAACGACTGTTTTACTATGACTGGGGGTCAATTGTCATATGCTCCATAATTTGGTTGATTTCAGACTTACATTTTGAAGTCAACTATGTTTTATGTTTATGTTTTTAATGTTCTACTTCACTGACTAGACTCTCCAAGTCAATATTTATTTAGTGGTAATCTCAAAAGATCTCAATAATATATATATTAAAAAAAAGGGCATTTAAGTTACGATCACAGAATGAGTTGACACAATGGTGATTGAGTATAGGGCCCACTAATCTAAGCTATTGCATTTGCAGTATTAAGAGAGTTACGCTAGGTGGCGCCAACGAGAACGAAACAGACCTTCGAAATTACCAGTTGAACAATGCTTTTCCAAATCATTGAGGCAAAATTAACTTTAAATCATAAGCTCCATTCATGGTGGCATCGCGTGGAGCTGGCCACCAGCGGAGCAGAGAACACACCGTCACTGTGTTCAGGATAACCAATGAGCATTAAGCCTGACGTGAGCTTATACCACTACCAAGTAAGTGAACACAGCCTTAGCAGCCGCCCACTGTTTTTGGGTCACTTGGGCATCACAAGATTAGCCCACACGCAAGAAAAACCACAAGCATGATAACATGTCCAGAAACACAACCAAGCAGCGGCGAATTCAAGACAAAAGAGCTGATGAATTTACCCTTAAGTTCTCGGGTGGGTCGAGGGGAAGGGTGAAGAAGAGCTAATTTAAGTTCTGCCACTGTGAGTGAACACATGTTGGACAAAGCAGCATTTGTCCATGCAAATGTTGGCTTTAGGACAGCCATTAAAAGCCTTGAACATAATGTAATAGGCCTAATCATGTGGCTTTGGAGGGATCCCTGGTGACTGCTGATCAAATACAGCCTCGGGATGCCACGATACAGGGCCAAGGGACAAGAGTTCAAGAGGCAAAAGAAAACGAAATAAGAGGAACAATGTTGGTCCACGTGCCATTTTATAATCACACGTTGCAATTTCCCCCGAAAATATCTGAAAGAGTATTTTTTTTTTATATATACTTTTTTTATGTTGGTTGGTTGGTTTGAGCACAGAATTGTTTGATGTATAGTCCGATTTTACCATTCAGGACTATTGCCATCACTAGCACCATCCCAAGGGCCAACATAATCATGTATCCTATAATCATGAGTCCTGTTATCATGTAGTAACACACACACATCGCCCCAGTCTTCTTACGCCTCTTTCTGGTGTGGGTCAAACTCTAGAAAACATCGATGAGAATCATAAAAGAGCTCTTTCATTTCAAGAATGTTTTTAAAAACTAGAATTGGCATCGAAAATGTTATTAAATCGTATGCCTACCTTATGTGTATTTTTCTAGTTTTATCGGTCTGGCTCACTTGGTTTCAGAGAATTAGCTGTACCAGTCCATCACAGAAGGACCATCGTAGAGACCTGATCATGGAGAACCGGGCTGCCCTGACTTGAACCCTCACCTCCCTTCAAACCCAGGGGTACCACCAGCACAATCCCTTTAACTAAAAGGTCCTAATGTCGAGTCCCTGAACACACGCAGGCTACACAGCTCCATACCCACACATGGGAATCATTAAACCAAGGGATGGTAGGTCGAGCAAATTCTACATATCGTATTCATTCGAGGTTAAAACCCCTATGAAGCGGAAAAGGATGAGAAAGACGAGCCCAGGACCACCGAGCCCCGTGCTAGCCTTGGCCGGTGGGCCGGTCCTCTGCGGGAGGGCTGGCGGGTCGTCTAGCCAGAGGGTCGGGCTAGCTGCTGTGCTAACAGCCGAAGACACAATTAAACCCAACTAACGTTGGAGCAACCGAGCAACTCACCAACTCCGTCTTCCGACTTCAGCACCATGTCTGCGTCGTAAAGAAATGCTCAGTGACTAGAAACCTAACTTGTCGGCGATTTATATGGGAGAAGGTCCCCCTTTACAGTGCATTTGTAATACGAAGCTCGCTTTTTTTATCGGTTTAAAACACTGGCAAGTGCCTGGGAGGAATTAACTACACCGGCATGCGGCAGACTGGTGTAGGAGGGGCTTCAAAGGCAGTAGCCAATTAGGTTACATTTTGGCACAGGACAAATACCATCAGACCAGACACACGACCCCCATGCTCTATTCTGAATACATGAATACAATGATGAAAGAGTCCGCGAAATGATACAAGCATCTCAGGACATATTCAAGAATACATAATCAACTCAATAATA